>NW_024545196.1:0-21411 GCF_018167655.1 Microtus oregoni | reverse complement strand
ATCCACATATTTCCAGGGTACTAAGGAAGAATACATTCCAGTTCAAAGCCATTGATCTAAAAGCAGATATTCTCTGCTCTGAGGGTCTTAATGGGCTCAGTCACTTCAACTAAAGAATGCAGTCTTCTGTCTTAAAAATAGTTCAACCTCTTGGTGCCAAATAAAGGAAAAGAGCAAGAACACAGAAGGGTAGCAAGCAGGCTGAGCATATTCTACGAACTCTTGAAAATTCTTCAGGGGAAATTCAAGGAGTGACATAGAAGGATCTCATTCCTGGTTCAATATAAACAAGTGTGCTTTATTAGAATTCTGAAATCATCTTGTCACACTCAGTCATTGAGTAGATAAGAGAGTTGTGGCACAGATATAAGGGAGGTTTTTTTTCTGATATCGTAGAACATTAGTAATGTATTCTGAGCTAGAAGTGAAGTGATGTCATTACTGGGAAAATTGAGGTTCCTTTTCATGGTTTTTAGTCTCACTAACATAAGAATTTAGAAACTGACTCAAAATGAAGACAAAGGACAAAGTCATTAGCTCGTAAGAGAGAAACAAGAGGGCATGCAAGTAGCTCCCAGGAGAAAGGAAAGAGTGAAGAGGAAGAGACAAAGCTGTGCCTTTCGCTGTGGAGGAGAACAAGCAATCACATGGCAAAGGCATAAGGAAGCTTCAGAAGAAAGGTGAAAAGCTAATGCCAGAAGAAAGCATATATAGCTTTTTGCCAGTAGCAGAAAGGGAATAAAGAAAAGGAAAAGTCAAGCTTTTCTGAGGCAAGCTGCGTGCCAGAGCCACCACTGTTTCCTGATAGAAAGGGATACACGCATCTGCATTCACTAAGAGGCTTCTGGGAATAAAAAATACATTATCTCATTAAGGGATAATCCCTCCCATCTCTTTTTGGATAGTTTATAATAACAGGTTTCCACTTAGGACTAGAAATGGAATTTAGAACAAAGGCCAGATACCTTAAATTTTGCAGATGGTAATTGAAATTCCTAGAAATGGCCAAACCGATGCTTACATTTCTAGTGTTACCAAGGAACAAAGAAGGTGAGGCCAAATTTTCAGTAGCTTAAGTCTACTGTAACATAAGGTTAAGCCTAAGCAGTTATACTAGTAACCTTAACAGATTAATTGATTTCTCATTTCTAAAATGTGAAGGAATCTGTATCTAGGAATTGTTATGGTGATTTGCCAAGGCAATGCGTGTGAGGGTGCTTTCAGCTGTTTTTTTCTTTGTGGCTGGAAAAAGTGGAGAATAGCATTATAGTGTTGGAAGTGTGATGAAGTTTTGGAGGTGAAATGAGTGTTCCAGATCTTCAGTAGAGGCGGACAAGGTGAAAGCTTCAGAGAAGACATAGTACGAATCTGTAAGACTCCCTCCTCCTACTTACTGGTTGTTTTGGAGTATTGGGCTAGTTCAAAATTAAATAAAATCTGCCTATTTTATTTAATAAGTATTTGCACAGTGTCGACATTATAACAAGTATTTCTCTAAATTCTTTACAAATAACAATGGGGCTAATCCTCCTGACAAAATTATTAGAGTATGGCATAATGGTTTATTTTACAGATGATATGGAAGGGTAATGTGGACAAGCAGTACAACTTTCTTCTGTCCATTTAGTTTGTGAAGGGCAGTGAACGGCTTTAAATCTCAATCAAATGCCTTGGTAGATTTGTGGTGTTATCTGTCAGAAACAACTTAGTCAGCTGAAATAGGATGTGTGCAAGTTGGCATCATGGAAAGTCTTAGACTCTCGTCTAAGTTTTAGGATTAAATGATTTTTAATTGGTTTAAGATTCTTCGTACATTTTCCTATACATACAAGAGGTTTGCAGTTTTCATTACCACTTCTGATACACTGAATTCCTTTGTCTGTTCCAAACAGATTTTATCAAGCAACAACTTTGGTGTTCTTTACTCATTGCTCCTCTCAGCTCAACCTGACTTGCATAGTCAATGGAACAATTCTCTTTCTGCACCAAAGGATTCCACAGCTAAAGTAGAGAGAGCTCCAGGAAAGTTTACTTTTCTGCTCTTCATTTAGATTTAATAAGACAATTATTGACTTATTTAAATATTATTGGGTTATTAAAAGCATTAACAATGTCTTTCTTTTCATCTTGTTTGTTTGATGTCTATTTGGGAACAGAATGTGATTAAGCAAATATTATCTAGCAGATTTATTTTATTTGTGCTACAAATGTAAAGTTGATTTTGAGAGGAAGCTCAGGACATGGCTTGAATTTGTCTACATAACCTAGGGCATACTGTTTAGCCTTGGCAAAGGTGAGTATCAAAGAAGGTAGGAGGTAGTTCTTCTAATTTCTTGAGCATAGATCTGGCCTTTAACGAAAAGTGTGGTACTGTAGGTCCATAGTGGAATTCTCATGTGTACTGGCTTATACATTTTTACTGATAAGGGAACTGAACACAGAGACGCAGGAAATTGCCCATGAGTCACTTTGAGCGGCTAATTATAGAACATAACTATTATACTAAAAGCATTATGAGTACAAACACTAGATCTAGTTTATTTGCCACAATTTCCTCAATAATTGGGCATAATGCAAGGTCCAATAATGGCAGTTAAAAACTACTGTGGACTGAGTCACAAGAATAATTTGGGCCTATTGACATCATTGACATCTAAGTGATAGAATTTTCAACAATGACTGTATGAAACTTTGCAAATTAGCTTAGTAATGGAGGCCTCTTTCCTGGAAAATATATCAGGCTTTAAACAACACAGATTTCATTTGAGCTGAATGTATTAACACATACTATGTATCATAATCCTCTCTACCCCAGTACTATTTCTCTGCTGGGGTTATTTATGGCTCTGTAATTATCCTTATACCCCAAATGGTGGATAACAGAAAGAGCCAGAACCTGTAACATCCATTCCAATATATATATACATTTAGAGAAAGCTGGCTTAATGGAGTGATTTTGTTTCCTTGAGTCTGTTTTTCTGGGCCTTTAAAGTTGGTGGAACTCTACATTTGTATGTTGTGCTGATCAGTGAAGAGAACTATCATTTATTGGTAAGATATAAAGAGTGACAAATTCAGGTATTATTTTAATAAAAAGGTAGCTAGTATTACCCTCCTCTAACCTGCCATTTATTATATTTCAATTATGTCTTAAGCAGGATGTTAAATTCTATCATTTAGCCTTCACTACAACTACTTTTACAGCTGAGAAAATTGAAACATTGTAGTAAAGGATTTGTCTGACAAAAAAAAAAAAAAACACCGAGTTAATAATAAAGTAAGGGTGTTACCAATTCTCTAGGCTACATTAGTGGGGAAGCTTTTAACTATTTTCATCTTCTTGATAGTCCAGGGTAAACTATTTTGTTCCAGGGGATATTATTTTCCCCCACTGCCATACCAGAATCAACCTCTCCATGCTTAACAGTACAATTCTATAAGCCATCTCTTCTGCCCTTTATATGAAGAAACTGGAAACACTACTGTCAAAAACAGTAGACAGGACTGAAAGTTTAACTAATAGAACCTTTCATTTTTTAATTACATATGACACTTGACACTAGCTGCTGTTTTTGACACTGTCTCAGTTTTAAGGGTAATTTCAAAGTTATCACAGAATAGCAACTTTATAAGACCCCCCCCCAAAAAAAAGCCGTGGGCCAGTTCTGCTTTTATAAGGATTAACATATATGTGGACATCAAAATTAGCTATACTGAACTCTTAGCAAGACTATCATTTCTGGGCATCAAGGCAGAAACAAAGCAGGCTACTGTGGATGCTATCTATGCTTATCACACATGCAGAAGCCATGCCAGGGTTCAGGTAGTGATGGGTGTGGAAATGGGATTAAGCAGATAAGCATTGAAGTCAAGGCAAAAACCTCCAAGGTCAAGTTTTTGGTTTTGTTTTGTTTTTCACAATTACAGAAATCGAATCTAGAAAAATCAATGTTCTTTCACCACCCTCTCTCTTTTCTATGTTTTGTTTCTCCAACCCTGGACTATAGTCCAATTCCTGGACTTTACTACATAACTAATTGGCTAGACGTAAGCTGGGAAGACTGTGTCAATATCTGAGGCTCAAACGTTAATGGGGAGATAATAAACCATGAACTTGAACACAAGGAAATGATCAGAATAAAAAATCAGATGCCAAGTCTCATGAGGAATGAGTGAAAGAAATGATGCTGTTTGACTAGAAATTATGAAGTCTCGGGGGTGTTATGGTATTTGGAGGGCTTCTCAGGAGAAAATAGCAAGCATCTAGTGAGTCCCAGGGTCAGAGGAAAGATCTGTAGAGACTTCACAAAGAGTCAAATAGTTTATTTCTAAGTAATTCATGGTTGAAATGGATTATGTCTGAGGTAAATATCAGAACAGGGGATTGAAGAACACTTTCCCAGCTAATGAGAAATCTAAAGATATTTTTCACTCTCTGTAATCACACAGCTGAGAAGAGAAGGATCTAGGAATCGATATTTACAAACCTCAGTGCCCCATGTTGCACCATTTGATTAAGCCTGCCTTTTGATCTGGGTGAGGAAAACAATGTATTCCCAAGATGTGGAGAAAGCAGAGATATTGCTGTGGAAGGTTTCATTCCCATTTCCCCAGTCTCCATTCTGTCAAGATCAGAAACACCTGTTACCAATATGTTCCCCAACTTGTTACTCCAAAAGTTCTAGAAATACTAAAAGCAAGAACTCACAGAAGTTCAAATTTTTCTGGGTTTCTCTTGGCCCCCCTGTCTGCTTTCTTTTCAGCTTGTCTGGTTTTCCTTCTATTGTAGCTACCACAGAATACGTGTCTGTGGTTTGTGTTACAGTGGTGGGAGGCAGTAATTTCCCTCGTGTTAGTTGGCCTGCAGGCAAGCTGAGCACCTTCCCTGCACTTCAGAGGACTCACCTCATGCGCACCCATTGCTTAAAAAGCTCCAGTTTTCACTCATTTTGTTCTATATTTAATTTTCTTATCTTTGACAGGAAAGGAAATTAGAAGGAAGGGGATAAAAGTGGAAAACAACCCGGAAAGGACTGAAGGGGAAGAATGGTGTGGGCATTAAAACCACTGCTATGTAACAGGCCAACAATGATACTGCATGTTTATGGGCTTTGGTTGCCATAGAGACAGTTACGTAACTCCAACTGGTGGTGAAATTTCATACTGCTTGTGGTGGTGAGCGATATTTCAGTCACTTAGGGGCTACTTTTAAAGAGAAGAAATAAAGTAGCCGAGGGGCCCTTTGTCTTGCCGGCTACAACCTGCACTGTTTCAGCCCCACACGCCAGTCATTTTCCAGTTTTCGGTGTGTAGCAAAATGTTCCCAATTATTCTCTGAGTAGAGCTGGGCACTTACTCCTCTTCTCAGTCCAGAATGGCTAGGCGTTAGGCTCTGAGCAAAAAGAAAAAATAAATAAAGCCTCCTTTGGGGTGGAAAAGCCTGTGTGGAAAATTTCAGCTTGGAAGGCTTGTTTGCTGGGAAAGTTATGAGTTGAAGGATTGCATGTGTTCACTAGCACAAAGACCAATGACTAGATTCTCCGTGTTCTCTCCTCTCTCTCTCTCTCTCTCTCTCTCTCTCTCTCTCTCTCTCTCTCTCTCTCACACACACACACACACACACACACACACACGCATACATATGAACTCACATGTAGACTCATATTTACACAGGTTCCACAAACATGCATATTCTTGATTTCACACAGCTCATTCACACGAAACATCTGCTTGAACATATACATATGCTTATCTATGCATACACGTTTCTTATATTTCGGAAAGCTGAAATATAAGAAATTTCCAATTTTAAAGTGTCATGCGCTTGTAAAATGGTGATTTTTGAAGATCCAGCCTGTATGTTTCCCATTTACACCCATTTATACGTGCATACTATTAATATGCTCATTCTCTCACAAAACGGTAATCTCACACACTTCCTGATATTTACTTCCCAGATTCTCTCACGCAATTTCTAAATAATCATGTTAATTATTACATAAATACCAAGACACTTTTATATATCCCCTATTTATCTTCACTCATACCTTTTCACATGTTCTTATATTTTCCCCTTTACTTTCTCACATGCAGTCATTTATGTTGGTTCACACAGTGTTCAGCTAAAGGTCTATTACAAATACAGGTATTAGCCCCTCTGCTACTCATGTATACACACCATTGAAAAAGAACTTCTCATTCGTTGTTATTGTTTTATGTGTTTGTTTTGGAGACAGCGTCCAACTATAAACCTCCTAATAATCTGGAACTTGCTCTATAGACCAGAGACTTGCTTATTTCTGCTTCCTGAGAGTTAAGATTAAATATTTGTACCACCATACCTGTCCAGAATTGTAGAGTGAATCCATTTTTCATTGGGAATCTCAAAGGAATCTCTGGAGCTACTTTTGGAAGAAGAGCTAGAGATTGGGAGGAATGGAATCCAATTCTGATTCTCCTCAAAACTTAGTAGTCAGTTAATGTTTTCATCCCAGAGCCCACGGGAGACTGAGATGGGTTTGTTTAACCGTCCTTTGCTTGGCCTATTGAATTCTTCCTTATTCTCAAGCATCCCATTATGTTTTATTTTGCTGTATGTATTTGTCTTTGTTACTTTATAATTGCATTTTAAGTAATTACTGTCCTTAATAATGACACAGCGACTCACCTAGTCCAGTATCTTTGTTGTACAGACAAGGAAACTGAAGCTCATAGAAGAAAAGTTTTTTTTTTTTTTGTTTTCATTTTTCTCAAGTTTCCCCCTCAAATCTATAAGTAGCAGGTTTAGTTGGGCCAGACCTAATGAAGACTCTATATGATCCTAATCTATCTAGTACTTGCCATCAATATCCCTGCATTCCTGCATTCTGTACTAGCAGGCTTTAGGTTGATAGGGATAGGAATCAACACTGTATGCCCTAGAGATAGTTCTATGGAATAGAGTTTTGAAAACACAACTGACACCTGGCTGTACATGGTTGCCTGCAGAGGGAGCCCTTCCAGGGAGCTTCTTGGCATGCCTAGGAAAGGATTATACAAAGCCACACTACAAGCCTGCACCCAAGGTCTTCATCAATCACAGAGGTTTCCATCCACCTAAACACATTTTCAACTTTAAGCAAGTATCAGTTATTGCAATTACTACAGTAAGGGCTAGAGGGGATACTGACTGCTTTCCAGGCCAGAGAAGGATTTTGGCTCTTACAGTACCAAACTGGTGGCAGTAGCTGTGTTGAGAGCAAAGTACATTTTGGTAATTCTTACAGATCGTACTCCACTGCCAGATAATTGCAAAACGCTTCTTCCTTCTCAGTCCTAAGTTATTAGACACAAAGGTGAAGAAGAAATGTTTCCATAATCATTTAGGGAACCCTGAACAGTGTGACTTTGGCCTCCAAATCTTTGGACAGGCCCAGAAGTTCAGTATTTGGGAGTTTTAAGTTAGCATTTGATCCACTTAAGCCAAGTCTAATGTTTCCAGGCATAGAGTAACACTTAAGAGAGAAGGCTCTGCAGTTGGTCTGCTTTGGTTCTGAACATGGTGCTATCAATTACTAGCTATACATCTTGTGCAAGTTTCTGAGTCATGCTATATCTCAATTGCACTATTTGTTGAAAAGAAATAATGCCCTAAATTATAGGGATGTCATGAAGATTAAGTGCAATGACTCATGTCTCAGCGTCCAGGCACATACAAAGTTCTAGATAAGTATTGACTGTTAATATTTTCTAGGCCCTTGGACCCAAACAAAAGTCTTTAGTGTTGATTTAGTGTTGAGACTCAGCTATATATGTATATATATATATATATATATATATATATATATATATATATATATATTCATATGAGCAAATTGTGGCTGAGGAAGGTAAATTGTTTACAAAAGTTTACTCAGAATTAGTAGTTAAACCTACACTCCTATACATTCCTATATACAAAGTCCTATAAATGTAATCTGTACTTATGACCAAATGGATATGATCAGGAACTCAAATCATTGAATTAACATTAGAAATGAGAAAGTGATGAATCAGAGATGATTATTACAGAAAATAAAAACCATGGGGAATTATGAATTTGAAAAGATGATAATGGAATCTTTGCATCTCGTTTGAATTTCTAAACTACTTCAGCCCTTTCTCAGTAGAGTCTAACAGTTATGTCTAGTTCTTTGTTATCTGCATCCTGTGTACTTGAAGACAATGGGACAATCATTTATGACTCATCTTTGAAGTGTGACTCTGTGCAGTGGGCTCAAGACATTCTGAAATCTCAGTGCTAATTCCTCTGAATCTTCCATGGGGAATTTTCTAACAATACATCCCGACAGAAGCAAACAATAAAAAAAAAAAGTGGCATGAAACACCTTAGCCTACGAAGTAAAAATGTTCAAAGTTAGGTCTGCTTCTTGCCTATCCCTATCCTGAAGCACTGCTGTTGGCTAAGGCAGAATTTAGGACTTTCTATAACCCTTTGCTTGTTTTAGGGCAAAAAAATTAATGTGGTCATGACAAGAAAACATGTTCCTAATTGTTTATCACAGTCTGCTATGTAAATGTAAGAACTAAGTATTAATGGGGCTGGTAGAAGCAATTGTAACCGAGAGGGTTTTATCTACTCTGGGAAAAAGCAAGTAAAGTAGCAAAGATGTCACACAAACAGATTTTAAAAAGCTAACCAAAGAATTGGATAACTTTCAATAGGTACCAACATATACATATAACACTGAACATATATCTCTATGAGCAGGGAAAGCAGGGAACAAGGAGATTGAGCAATAAAAGAGAGAAATTCAGCTTGATGATAAATAATGTGGAACAAATTTGCATTCAAAAACAGCAATTGTAGACACTGGAGATAGTTAGCTATAAGTAAGGGGTGTTTTAACATCTTCAAAAGGGTGAATGGGCAGGATAAAGTAAACAAGACACTAGATTCCAGCTACAACTTCTTCACCATCTCCCAAGTCCCAAGTGCCTTACAGTGCCTAGCATGCTGTTGGCATTCAGCAAAGGAGATTTATTACTGTGCTCATTGGATGAGACAGGCAGGAGTCATGAGTCTTGGCAAGAAAACCAGGCCAAAAGATTTGCTTTGACTAAAAGCCATATAACTTGAAAGGTTTATTGCTGAACTGATTATGTAATGTAGCTTTGAAAGAGCAGTATTTAAGATAAAGATTTGAAGCCCTCAGGCAAGTTTGGAAGAAGAATTGGGGAATAGGACTGAATGCATTAATAGCCCATTTAAGAATTGCCTGCCTCTTAAACCTAATTTCAGACTGTGAAGCAGCAAGGCTGTGGGGCACAGCAAAGGGCACTGATGTGGAGTCTCACCTGGGATCTGGTAATGTGTCATTGCAATATGAAATGAAAGCTTTCCCTTTTGTGAACATTAGCACACCAAATCAAATTGGGAAAGGCAGGGCTATAATGCAGGAGTTAGACTTGACAATTAACTTGACCTGCTATGCCCAGGTGTTTGCCTCTGTACAGCCCCCAAAGTTTACCAAAAGTCCTAATTAGATCAATTCTCCAGGTGGAAAATCTCCCTTGGTTCTTTCTGTTTTGGCCATATCCAGTTTCAATTGGCCTAGACTAGTAGTTTTCCATTCTGGCAATCCCTTGTTCTCCTACAGGAAATGTTAAAAATGCCAAGATTCAGGCCCCACCTCCCAGGCTTACTAACTTAAAAGGTCCCCTGATAATCTCGATATGCAGCCAGGGTAGAGAATCAGTAGCTTAAAAAAACTTGTGTAGACCCCATGTAAATTTCTGTAATTTCCTCAATCTTGATTTCTTCTCTCATTTGTTTACATTAGCTCTGGCCCTTTGAGTGTTCACAAGCAATATATTTCTAAGTCATTTTGTACCTTTTGTTTAGCTACTAACATTGGCTAACTATTGAAATTAAGATACTTAATCACTGAAATCAGGCTCTAACTCATTTTTAGGACTCCTATCTCTAGAGGTTTTACATATTAGTATTTAATTGGCTTTGCTTATTGATTAATAGTTTTGTAATGATAATAAAATACCTCATTTGTGCATACCATATCCATGTAATTTTGTTTTAATTAGTTGTTTTTTTCGAAAATAGCTTTTAAAATATTGCATGCAAATGATAGAATTCATCTATTTAAAGTGCACATTTGAATTATTTAAGTATGTATACATGTGCACCACCGTCATCCCCCAAAATTCAGGAAGTATTTATCATATAAAAAAGAAATACCATGGCCTTTAGAAAGCATCATTTAGTGCATTCTTATGTGTCTAAATAATCACTAATCAATTTTCTTTATATTGAATTTTCACATTTTAATTATATATGATTGGAATTATATAACATATTTGATGAATAACTTTTTTCAGCCTGTTTTCATGACTTAAATACATTTTGTAGTATGTGTGATATTCTTTTTATTGTTGAATGATATCCCATTATGTCAACGTACTACATTTTCTTTATTTGTTCATGAAGTTTCAAGTATTTGAAGCTTTCAAACAATGTTATTATAAACATCTATGTATCTACTCTTTAATCTTTTGTGTATTTTTACCTGGATAAAGATTTTTTTATTGTTAAGTTATATATTCATTTTTTTTTTCAAGACAGGGCTTCTCTGTTGCTTTGGAGTCTATCCTAGAACTCGGTCTTGTAGACCAGGCTGGCCTCAAATTCAAAGAGATTTGCCTGCCTCTGCCTCTGCATCCTGAGTGCTGGGATTAAAGGCGTGTGCCACCACCGCCCAGCTAAATTATATATTCTTGATACAAGTCTCTATTTGGACATATTAATTAAATTAAATTATTTTCTCTCGTTTGTTGATTTTCTACTGCCCTCTCCCTTTTCTTAGTTTTTTGTTTTGTTTTGTTTTGATTTTGAGAGCATTTCACTATATGTATTCCTTACTGACCTCAAAGTCATGACCTCCTGCCTCTATCACACAAATGCACCAACAAATCTAACTCTTCTCCATTTTTCTGATAGCATTTTTAGACACAAAATTTTAAAATTGATAAATTTAGATTTAAATACATTTTCATTTAGTTTTCATGGTTTTGTTGTTATATCTAGAGATTTTTAGTCGCATCCAGGGTCACAAAGATTTCTCTCAATAAGAGCATTTTTCCAGCATTCTGAGATTAATATTACTTCAAATTCATACCTGCTTACTTCTAGTAATACTGAGAAGTGTTACTCTATATACTCTATTCATTTTACCTTTTCACTAGTACAAATTGCTTGCTTATGTGTACTAATATTATAAACTCAAAAATGCCGTTATTATTTAAAATATGTTACTGTGTATACCTACCCTGTGGTTTTTTTGAAAAATTATCTATGTGTACATTATATAAGATATATTTTTATGTTGAGGACACAGTAATATATCATTTATATGTTATTATTATATTTAGAACAAGTAATTATGTGATACAATATGATACCTCGATATATTATAAAATGATGAAATCACGCTAATTAGGATATCTATCAACTAAACTGATTTAAATTTCTTCCTTATAGCTATTTTGAAACAGACAGCATGTTATTATTAATAATATTCATGATTTTGTGTAATAGAATACCAGAACTTAATCCTTCTAACTAAAACTTTGTCCACATTGATGGAGGTCAACCCCCGCCTTTTTTTTGCCACTCTTTCCACAGCTTCTTATAACTTCTATGCTACTCTATTTCCATGAATTCAACTTTCTTAAATTCTACATATAAGTGATGTTTTCTATTATTTCTCTCTTTGTACTTTGCTCATTTTAGTTAATATATTAAAGCTCCATCTTCATAACAAAGATTTAATAGTCTGTGTCTTATAAACAACAGTATTCAAACATATGTGCTTTTTGTTCAGGTGAGTTTGAATCACTATCTGGCATCATTTGCTTACTGCTGAAGAACTATCTTTACTGTTTTTTGTAAAGTAGGTATGACAACAGCAGCAACTGCTTCTATTCATCTGAGACTGTCATATTGGCTTTTAAGGATAATTTTGCTGTATGTAAGTTATTTGGCTGACTTTTTTCTTTAAACACTAAGAATGTTTCTTTCTGACTTTGTTGTTTCTGATGTTAGCTGCTAATTTTATTAGGGTTGCCTTGCTATTTCAAGATTCTTTTTCATCTTTGAGTAACAGCATTTTACTAATTATATTTATTTGTTGATGTTCCTTGCTAAGCGTGGTATTGTTTTAAAATGAATTTGTGAAGAATTCACCTTTTGTTTCTTTAAGTGCTTTCCCCTTTTTCTGTTTATCTTTTGTTCTTGTTCTCTCATTGTACATATCCTGGTATCCCAATGGAGCCTCACATTTTATGAGGCTCTATTTCCTCTGCTTTTTTATCTCTGTGTTTTAGCTGACACAGTATTTCTTGATTTGTCATCAAGTTTTGTGATATTTTTATTTCTCACAACAAATTTATTATTTAATCCCTTTAGTGATTATTCCTTTCAGCTATTTTAACTTTTGTTTTTTAACCTTAGACAGGCAGGGTCATGTTTATTGGCAGGCGCATGGTGGACGGGCCTAATTTCAGTGATTTGGATTGTTAACCCATATGACCATGCAGATGGATGAGAGAATGACTGTGAAAAAAATGTCTGTGACTTCTTATAAGGACCAGAAAAATGTTTTTATAAGGAATCATCATATTTCCTCTTGGAGTCCTGATCTTCTGGCCATAAGGGAAGCAGTGAAGTATAGTCGTTTAACAAAAACTATCATTCCAAACTAGAAGCAGATATAGAAAATGCATGTTAGGATCATCATAGCTGTTTCCAGCTAAGGAGGGTCTTTGTTGGAGTGGGTACTTCTAGATCAATTGAAGAGGACATTCTGTATAGAAGGGGATTCTCTGGTCACTTAGCAGGAGTTTTAATGTAATCACTTGAGATGGATCATACCATTGTCATCCTGAATTCCTGAAGAAACTTTTGAAAAATAATTGAGAGACTTCCAAGGAAGACTGAGGGAAGGGGAGAAGTGGAGGCAAGAGAGACAGTGTGGGTCTGTGCAAGGAAGTTGGCAAAGAGTAGATTCAAGATGACAGTGAGTAGTCCCACTGCCAGGAGTGTATACCAAAATGATCTAGCAGAAACAGTAGGGAGCTATAGATCATCAGAGGAAGGAAACAAGGGGAAATAGAGGACCAATAAAAAAGGTTTATATCTGGACCAGGACAAAAGGAATAAAAGTCTCTTGTAGTCAGAGTTTATCCACAGTGTCTAAATGGTGGTTTTGCAGATAAATTTTCAATTACAGAAATTTTAAAGGATTTCTTTTAAAAATAAAGGGTGACTATTGGAATTTGCATTCACATAATCTTATTTATTTACTTATTATTTCTTTATTTAAATTTCACTTTATATTCCAACTACAGATCTACATACCACCACTCTTCCTCCCATCCACCGTCACGTTCTCCCCAGACCAAGCTCCTTCCATTCATCCTAACAGGTAAGATGGAAGTCAACAAAGTCTGTCACATTAAGTTGGGACAGGACCAAGCCTCTCCCCACTGCATTAAGGTTGAGTATGGCATCCCACCATAGGAAATGGGCTCCAACAAGCCAGCTCTTGTATCAAGGGTAGATCTTGGTCCCACTGCCAGAGGCCTCTCAGGTAGTCCAAGTTTCACCACTGTCTCCCACATATGGATAGCCTAGTCCTGTCCCATGGAGGCTCCAAAGCTGTTGGTCTAGCATTCATGAGTTTCCACAAGCTTGGTTCAACTGCCTGTAGGCTTTGCCATCATGATCTTGACTTTCCTTGCTCATATATTCACTCCTCTCGCTCTTCAATTGGATTGCTGGAGCTTGTCTTGGTGCTTCGTTGTGGATATCTGCATCTGGTTCCATCAGTTACTACATAAAGGCTCTATGATAATAGTTGGGATATTCACCAATCTGATTACAGGGAAAGACCAGTTCAGGCACCTTCTACACCATTGCTTGGAATCTTATCTGGGGTCATCCTTGAGGATTCGTAGAAATTTCTCTAGCATCAAGTTTCTTCCCAACCCTATAGTGGCTCTCTCTATCAAGATGGCATCTTCATTGCTCTCCCACTCTGTCCCTCTACCTCTAGACCATCCTGCTCCCACATGTTCTCATATCCCCTCCTCTCCTCTACTATGAACATTGTTGAGCAAGTGTCCTTGTGGTATGATTGAGCAAGCATCTTTATAATCTTAATAGTTTAATTGCCTTAACAAGAACTGTATGATGACACCATCAGTTGACATGGCAACATGATGAGGGATGTTTCATAAGACCTCACTACAGGCAATCAATGTATTTTGGGAGAAGGAGATTCAGTCTTCCCTAGGGACAAGCATCCTGATAGGTGTTTCTCCAATGTGAAATTGTCAGTCCTAAGGACATTTATACACAGATAATACTAAAAAGATTTAGTAGTGTGTGTGTGTGTGTGTGTGTGTGTGTGTGTGTGAGAGAGAGAGAGAGAGAGAAAGAGAGAGAAAGAGAGAGAGAGAGAGAGAGAGAGAGAGAGAGAGAAATATTAAAGGAGATGACATGAATTTGGGAGTGAGTGACTACACAGAATTAAGAAGATGGGGTGGGTAGTTGAAATGATATATAGTGCTCCTGCATGAAATATAAAACTTTAAATAAAAATAACATGCTCATTATAAAATGTTGTCTCTGTTATTATTTCCTTTTGATAAAAATTCCTCTAGCCTGAGATTTCTACATTTGTTGATTTTTATTAAGTAATTCTCTCTCTCTCTCTCTCTCTCTCTCTCTCCCTCTTTCTCTCTCTCTCTCTCTCTCTCTCTGTGTGTGTGTGTGTGTGTGTGTGTGTGTGTGTGTGTGTGTATGTATTTGTAAGCCATGGTGCATATGTAGAGGTCAATGGACATCTTCTAGGAGTAAGTTGTTTCCTTCCATGATGTTGGACTTAGGATTTGTACTCAGGTTGTCAATTATGACACCAAGAAGCTTTATCTGTAGACTAATCTGTTATTTAATTGTGAATCATTTTGCTTGTGTGAGCATATTTGTAACAACTAATTTTATTTCATTTCTGTTAAATAAAACATCTCAGTCAATTTTTTTTGGAGTGTCTACTTTCTTGTATCTAGTTCATAGTTCCCCATTTCTTTTCATAGATTGTCATGTTTTACTGAAAATTATGCATTTATTTATTTAGTTTTTTTGAGACAGGGTTTCTCTGTGCTGCTTTGGAGCCTGTCCTGGAACTAGTTTTTGTAGAGCATTCTGGCTTTGAACTCACAGATCTGTCTGCCTCTCCCTCCCTAGTGCTGAGATTAACAGTGTGCACCACCACTGCCCGGCGGGAAATTATGTAATTTAGATAGTGTGTCGTCCCAATTCTAAGCGTTCTTCCTGATCTGGAAATTGCTATTATTACTTACATATTTATTTATTTAGTGACTACCTTGATAATTTTACAGATTAAAGACTCAGATATTGCTACTCAGCTTTCGACATACTATAGTTACCCTAGCATAACATTACCTATGATCGGTTTCTTTTGGGTATAATTCTTATTTATTTAAATATTTTATGTAAAATATTCTGATTATGGTTTCTCCTCCCTCACACTCATCTTAGATCCTCCCCACCACCTCAACTATCTAAATTTACATTTTTTGCTTTCTTTCATTTAAAAACAGACATGTAAAAATAACTGTAAATTAAAAGCAATAAAATAAAAACAAACAAAATTTAATAAGACAAAACAGACATATGAACAGGAAAAAATGAGTCAATGAAAAAGCACTAGAAACACATATAGACACAGAAACACACATACACAAATTCCGTAAAAGCATGAAACTTAAAAATGATATTATATAAACAGAAGAACTGTAAGGGAGGAAGGGGAAGAAGAGAAAGAGGAAGACAAAGATAAAGAAGGTGACACAGAAAAGTATTTTGAGACAAAATAAAATAACAACCTAATGACTTTGTTTTTTGTTGGCCATCTACTGCTAGGCTTAAACCCTTCTCTTGTATGCTGTTTGTATATTCAGTGATCCTCCATTGGAAAAAGACTAATTTTCTTTTGCAAGCAGTAATCAGTTTAAAATTACTTCTAGGCTATGGGTGGGGACTGGTGTCCTCTTTACCTCTCAGAACTTGGACACCATCTAGCTTTGACACATGTGCATGCTGTTACAGTCCCTGTGAGTTCATATATACCTCAGCTCTATTATGTCACAGAAGGCCTAATTTCTTTGCTGTCTTTTATTCCCTGTGCCTCTTACAATCTTTTCACCTCCTCTTCCCTAGAGATCTCTGAGCCACAATGGAAGGAATTTGATGGAGATATCCCATTTAGGACTGAGTACTCCAAGGCCTTGGTCTCTCACTCTCTGCATAACATCTGTTTGTGGGTCTTTTTATTGCCATTTACTAGAGGAGACAGTTTCTCTGATGGTGGGTGAATGAGGTACTGATATATGATTATAGCAAAATGTCATTAGAATTCATTTTATTGTTAGGTTCCTTTCATAGAACAACAGTATTTGATTTTCATCTCGGTTTATGGCTTATCTAGTCTCAGGTTCTAGGTCACCCAATCAGTGCTGGGCATAGATTCTATCAAATATAAAAGGCCATTGTTCTTTTTGTTTGTTTGTTTTGGTTTTGGTTTTTCGAGACAGGGTTTCTCTGTAGCTTTGGAACCTGTCCTGGAACTAGCTCTTGTTGACCAAGCTAGCCTTTAACTCACAGAGATCTGCCCGCCTCTGCCTGTGCCACCACCTCCCAGGGAGGGCCATTATTCTTATCAGATTGTGATTGGTTACTCTCAAATCTTTTGTGTTACTACTGCAACAGCATAACTTGGAGGCAGGTCACCATTATCAATCAAAGGTTTATAGCTGAGTTGGTGTTTATCTTTTTCCTCTGGTAGTGTGCAGAGTATCTTCTAGTATCATGAACACTAGTGAGTAGCTGTTAAGACTCTAGTTAGGCATCAGCCAGACTTTTCTGAGTTCAATGAGTTATGGTCTTGTCTTTAGTAATAGAGCCTTACAATAAGATTATAGGAACAACCAGTAGCTTTGGCAGTAGCCTGAGTTGTTTAAGAGTTTCCTTGGAACTCCTTTCACCAACAACTTAATTATGTGTAACACATTCATACAACTGGAACTTTCATTTATTGGTTTTTTTCTCTCCCATTATGTAGTGATTCCACTTAGATTTCTTTCACATTTCTTTATACATATTATAAAGCTTCTATTATAGCAGTTTTCCATATGGGGCATCAGATGTCCCTAAGATTTATTTGTGCCTTCTGATATTTCCTCTTTACTTACCACTTCCATCCTCCTTCCCATTTAATCTTCTCATTCCAGTCTCTGCCTGACCCCTGTGCTATTTGCAGTGTGTGGGGATTTTATTTAGAAATGTCACTCCCAGACGCAGTGTTTTGATCTCAGAGCTGATTATAAGCCAGAGTATTCCTTTAAAACTTATACAGTATGGGGTACTGTTCTATCTTCAATATAAAGAAAAGTAATATAAGAAGTAGTTAATATTTTCCACCATTATCTTTCTTTTGTGCAGATATAGATGTAAAGAATTTATCAAGTAATTACATAGTAAGATACCCCTGTATAAAAGTCAGAAAGAAACTCATCAGAAAGAAACTCACCTGGATAATACTGGATTTTCTACTTCCCAAATTGTGAGAAACATATTTCTGCTTTGATTGTATTCCTTCTGTGAGAGCTTATATGACCCCTTCTGGTACCAGGAAATCTAATCCTTACTCAGAGATGGGGTAATTAAGTCAAGCCCTGTTCATAAGCCTCTGAACTCTATGGTACCTTCAACAATAAAGATTTACTTTCCCAATAGCAATAGTCTGCATGTTTTGGAAGTCTCTTTGACAGCCCCAAATAACTGAAGAGAGGGCTTCTCATGTCTGCTATTTGTGATTTTTTTGTTGTTTGTTTGCTTTTGTGGTCTTTAGGTCCTAGTGGGAACATTTCCAGTCCAGATAAGAAATTTTATTTAAGCTATGTATGTATGCTTTTATACTGACTTACATGTATTGTTGATCTTTTTAGGTAAATAGCTAATAGTATGCATTCTTATGCCTTTTCAGACAACTTTTCTGTTATTTTTACTACTTCTATATTTAGTCTAACCCCTGTAATTAGAGCACCACCCATTTTTTCCACCTACTGTGATTAGTTCTCTTGTAGTCTGCCATTCTACTCTTCCCCCCACATCTCTAGTTGCTGGTTTCTGCAGTTACTCATGTATATGTACTTACATATGAAGATTTGGAGCTAGGAGCTTTAGATAAGAGGGAACGTAAAATTATTATTATTTTTTTGTTTATTGTCTTTCTTGGTCTGAATCACCTCATCCAATATGGCCTTTTCCAATTTCATTCATTTATCTGCAAAGTTCATTGTTTAGTTTTTTTGACAGATAAACAGTATTCTGTATATGTGCCATATTTTTATTATTATCCTCAGTTGAATGTCTTTATTAGTATTCATATTCTACAGAAACAAGGATCTTTCCCACTTGTGAATAGCAAGTATCTATGATTCTTTCCCATTGTGGCAAAGATTCTTTCCTATCATGAACAGCAAGTGTCTTTTCCACTTGTGAATAGCAAGTATCTGTGGATTAGAATGTCAATGACTTTGGACATATAAGAAGAGTGATATAGTTGGGTCACATAGCAGATTGATTTTTCATTCTTGAGAAATCACTAAACTAATTTTTATAGTGGCTGTACCACCTTGAAATCCCACCACCAGTAAATGAAGGTTCCCATTCCATTCACCCTCTCCAGTATTAATTGTGGATCATTTTGTTTCTCTTTGTTTTTCTGACTGGGAAATAATGAAATCTCTGGATTGTTTTGGTTTCCATTTCCCTAGTTTCTGGAGACAGTGAACATTTTTTTGAGGTATTTCTTTGCTGCTCTTTCTTGTTCTTCATCAAATACAAGGCCCATTATTTGAATGGGTCATTTGTTCATTTATTTTTCCAAATGTTTAAATATTCTGTATATTAACCATCTGTCAAATATAACAGTCAAAATTTCTTTCCATTCTGTGAGCTTTTTTTGTGCCTCAACTGATTGTTTCTTCAGGTATGTAAAAGCTTTTTAGTTTTATGAAGTGCCATTTGTCAATGGTTGACCTTAATTGTTAGGTAAATGTAGTCCTATTCAGAAAGCTCCTCCCTACAACTGTATCATATAGTGTAATACCTATGTTTTCTTCTAGTAGTTTCAGTGTTCTTGTTTAGGTCTTTGATTTATTTGAAGTTAGATTTTGTAACGTGAGGTAATATATATGTGTCTAATTTCATTATTTTGAATATTGACATTGAGTTTTCCCAGCACCATTTGTTGAGGATTTTTTTTCTATTCTCCAGCTTACATTTTTGGAATCTTTGTCAAATACTAAATGGCTGAAGTTATATGTACTCAAATTGGTTCCACAATTTTGTTCCATTAGGTTAGAATGTTTTTCTGCCAGCACCATATTGTTTTTTAAATCCTATAGCTCTGTATTATATGTTTTTAACATTTTTTATTTAGTCAATTTTTTTAATTTATTTTACATACCAACCACAGTTTCCCCTCCCTCCTCTTCTCCAGTTTTCCCCTGCCGCCCATCTACCCCTCCCTATCCATTCCTCATTCGTCTCCATTCAGAAAGGCACATATCTCCCATGGCCTTGAACAAATCATGGCATATCAAGGTGACACAGGACCCAGATCTTCCCCCAGTACAAGGGTGGTCAAAGAATTCCAGCATGTGGATTGTCAAAACGACAGCTCCTGAGCCTGGGAAAGAACCTTATACCTTTGATATGGGCCCCCCCAAACAGATCAAGCTACACATCTTGAGGGACAAGGTTAGTTCCTTGCTGGCTCCCAACTTGTTGATCCAGAGTCCATGATCTCCCACAAATTAAAGTCAACTGCTTCTGTGGGTTCCCCTATCATGGCCTTGACCCCCTGGCTCATACATTCCCTCATTCCTTCCTTCAGCAGGACTCACAGAGTTCAGCCAGTGCTTGGCTTTGGATCTCTGCATTGGCTTCCATCTGTTACTGGACAAAGGCTCTCTGATGACAGGGTTGTCACCAACTTGATTACAGTAGTAATCAAATTTGATGTTCAGGCACCCTCTCCACTACTGCTAGAAGTGCTGATGTCACTGTAGAGGTGGGATTTGAGGTCTTATAATCTCAACTCTGGTCAGTAGGACACACCGTTTACTTCTTGCTGCCTACAGATCAAGATGTAGTACACTCAGCCACCTCTCCAGCACCATATCTCCCTGCTTGCTGACTTGCTTTCTTTGTGATGATAATAGACTAAATCCCTGAAACTATAAGCTAGCCCAAATGAAATGTTTTCCTTTATAAGAGGTGCCATGATCATAGTGTCTTCACAGTGATAGAAACATTAAGACATACGCCTACAATTTAAAGAATTTGTATTTTTCATGGTGTTCCACACTTCTCTGTGTTTCTTTTCTGTTTCAAAAAAATATCATAGTGTTTGCTTATTTAGTTTAGGACCTCCATTTTATCTTCAAGTCCTAATATTTTATCCTCTACGTGACTCATTATACTTATAAGGATTTCTTTTGAGTCTTCTCATTGTTATTAAGTTTTTCAGTTGTATCTTCATTTCAGCTTGCCTCTATCTCCTTTTTAAAATTCTATCTTTATGTCCTAGAGTATCTTTTTAATTTTCAACAGTCTTACATTTGTATTTCTTGGGTTTCATTCATGTGTTTATTCTCCTTAAATTCTTCCTCTTTAGTTTCATTGGGCTGTATCTTTGTGTCTTTTTTTGACTCCTTGAATTATTTGACAAAGTTTATAAGTTTTCTTTTAAATTCTGTGTCCCGGGGTTCATCTAGATGGCAAACATTCCTACAGGACTGATAGCTTTTGGTGGGAAGATACTGGCTTGACCTTTTAGATTTTTGGTACTTTTGTGATGAGATTTGTGCATGTTGACTTCTTTTGTTAGTTAAAAGTCTGACACAGACAGCAGGGTGTGCCAGAAGAAGGTATGTCTTGAAGAAATGAGCCTACATCGGGAATGGCTTGAATGGAATGAAGTCAGGAGTACAGAGAAGACTGGGATGGTGTACAGGATGTGCTTTCTGGAGAAGGCCTGGAGTTTGTGGGTAGATCTGGCTGAGTGGAAAGATTTGATATGGTATGGGATGATCCTGTATATTATGGGATATGTATGGAAGGTCCTAGAAGAAGTCTAGAGATTGTTTGAGGAGCAGGCAGGGGATATCAGACTAGGCTGGGACACTGGATATGGGACATGGGCTAAATCCTATAGGAAGAAGGCATGAAAGGCGAGAACCAGGAAATTTATCAGACTAGACCCT
>NW_024545195.1:0-21836 GCF_018167655.1 Microtus oregoni | reverse complement strand
TTTACCCAAGGACGTAGACCTGGCATAGGATCCAGCGGGGGTCCAGCCAAGACTCTTTAATCTCCAAATCTCTGTTTTGCTGCCATGCCCATCACACAGCAAGCTTAGAAAACCCGCCAACATGACTGCGAGGGGCTCCCAGACAAACACATACTATATCATTGTATGCACTTTTCTAGAACCAGTGTTCAAAATCTTACTGTTGCTAAATTCAAACCACTATTTTATAGACACTGCTCTCACAAAAGGGCCAAACCTTAGCTCAAATGAAAAGGAATTGCTGTAAATCAATTTCACAAAATAGAGTGAGGAAGAGAGATCAGATGTGGTAAAGGACACCAAGGATACAAACGGGAGGGTGTGGTCTTCTGTGCTGCACTGAAGACCAGGAAAGTAAGAGTGATGGATATTAAGAGCTGCCTGGAACTGGGAGTTGAAAAGGATTCTGTGGTTCATGCGTTATGTCTGCCTTGGAACACTAGGCAGAGTTGTAGAGACGGGAGGCTGTAACAACTTGTGAAGTTACTTTGTTCTTCTTAAGCAACCCCACGCTCCTGTCCCACAGGAGGAAGACCCTGAGAGATGAACAGTTATTCTAATGCTTGAGCCAATGACTCTCCAACTATAGCCTCTTTGCAACAGGTCAAAGCATTTCTCATGGTTCTCCATCAATATATTTGCCTTTCTGGGGAGAGGCTGAAGATTCTATAGACTGTCTTACAGTTTAGATTATTCCCAGGCGGGAAGAGTTGCAGGAGGAGACTCCTGCCCTCATCTGAGGGTGCCAGAGGCAATGTGCCCTCTGCACAATAGTTTCCTCCTGTCTTTACCACGCGGTTGTGAGAACGGAAGGAAATGGACGTAAAAAGCAGCGATTGCAATGCTCACAGAAGTCAATAATGGTGTCCCATGGTCCATTCGGTGCCATCACTCTCTTATCCATGCAACAGATGCCCCTCAAAGCTTGGGAGACAGCACCAAGTTTCCCTCCGACAACAAGGGGCAATTCACTGCTCAGGACGCGCTCAGAAGGCTTAGGGGCCATTGTGGACATCACGGCTCTGGCGTGCTGCCCTCCACCCCACCAACGCACAGGCACACAGACTTTGACCACACGCTCTCACACCAGAAGAATCAGAAAATACACGAAGAAAAATCTAATAATACTTACTTGAGGTTTTTTAAACTCCTTGGGGGTAGATAGATACAAGGCAGTAAACCAGCATAAGAAAAGAAAAACAGTTTTAAAAAAAACTAATAAAAAAAAATCCCATAGGAAGGAAATGGAAACCCCCACCCCCCAAAATGGAGCTAAATTGTGTGGTTGCCCTTAGCCGCCTTCCTGGAAGGGGGCGGAAGCTGAGAGTGTTCAGCACTTAACGCTGGGATTGTTTTCTAAACAGATTTTCTTAGCGTGTATTTTTCACATTTTTTTAACCTTTCTCAAAACACCCTGGCCAAAAATGCTGTGCTATTAAACTTAAATTAGGGGCTTGTGCAGGCTGAGGGACCCAGCTGGGTTTCCTCTGGCAATAGGGGAAAAAAAAACGGGGAGGGAAAAGCCACCGGGCTGTAATGCCCTCAGGTATTTCCCTGGTGCCCCTTGGGGAAGGCCCAGCTGAACCTGGCCGCTGGCTAATAAAGCAGAGGCAGGGGGATGGGAAGCAGTGATAGAAAATTTTATGAAAAATAATGAATTAAAATTTTTATTGTTATTTTGAAAAATGAAAGAAAACGCACGTGAAGTGGGAAAATAGTTACTTCTACATGTTTCGAAACCCGGGGACTGATGATGGGATCCGCTTTATTCTGTGCTTTCAGTGTCAAAGGGTGGGGTGAGGGACTGTTAGCGTTTGGCAAAGGGTACTCCGAGGTAGGGCATAGGAGTTTGGAGAGAGGCCCACGCTTTATTCAAAACAGTAGGTTTTTAGTTTACTCCCTGTTGGGAACAACAGACATGTTCACAAGTCATCACCAGTTATGGCCAAAGAAAAGCCATTTGCCATCCCGTACTTTTTCTTGGTCTTTGGGGACCAAACGCAAAGCGTCGCCTTTGTTTCTGGGTGAGCGTGAGGCCTGGAGGACACATGGAGCCACCTCCCGTTATGACTGCCCATACAGCCAGACAAGGCCAGAGGGTACCCCAGGAAGGCTGTCTGCGCGCAGAGTGGCAAAGTGGATTTATTGATCTCATTGGAAAGGGGGCACTTCCACTTCTCTCGGAGGTGATGGCCTGGGCGTGTCGGCAAGGCGTCCCTTTGGACCTATCGACCAGAGCTGAAAAATGAACTAGAACCTTTCATCTGGATGGATTTTGCCACCGCCACCGCCAGTGTCTGATGGGCCATCCAGGAAGAAAGGGAGGGAGAGAAGCAGCAGCCACATCCTACTGTGAATGGCTCTGGCCTGCCAGCACCCTGGGTGCCCCACATTGAGTGCCCGCACGCTGCTGCCGGTCTTCTGGTGAGGGAAGCTGACCAGGGCTTTCTAGATCCTTGGAACAAAGACAGCCGCAGTTGGCAAGGGCCTTTAGCTCCCAGGCATTTTACAGCAATAAACAGCCTGCTGTAGCCACCCGGCCTTGCGGCTCAAATCTGAGCTTAGGCTGTGGGGACATGACCAAAGGAAACACATGTTTGACCAGACATCTGAGAACGTCTGTTTATTTTGCTTGTGTGAATGCAGGCTGCCTGGCCTGAGGTGCAGGCCCCGGGTAAGCACAGGTCATGCCGAGTACAGGTGAAGCCTACCTTCGTAATTGTCCTCTTCCTTATTAGAATCGCTCAGGGTGATGGGTGTTTCTCCCTGTCCTGAGCAAACCTAAATTTTCAGTAGATGAAAATGTGGATACAAACAGAGCAAAGGTTTGGACACCCCCCTCTTTTTTTTTTTTTCTTGTTCCTTACTTAGCTCAGGAAACCAAAGGTCTCAAATAAGTATACAGCCCTCTTCCCTGGCCAGGCCAGAAAAGGTGATGCTTCAAGAAAGGGTGACTAATGGGCCTGTCCTGGAACAGCCTGGAAGCTAAACATATGGAAGGAAAAAAGATGGGAGGAAGGCGAGGAAAGAAGGAGAGGGAAGGGGAGGTTGGGATGGGGAGGGGGAACGGGGATGTTTCCACTGGCTTTTTATGAATGTCCAGGCGCTGGCCCAGAAGTGGCTGCTGTCTGTCGGTGTTGGTGCCGGGTTATTCTTAGCAAAGTGCTTAGGGGAGCTGAGCCTGAGGGGCTCTGGAATGGAAAAGCAACAACAAAACAAAACAAAGCTTATTCTGCCTGTCTTCCGGAGGTATTCAAAGCGAGGTGAGGAAGGCAGATCAGATGGGGGCCGAGAGATTGCAACATGGTGAATGCCCCAGCCCCCCAAATCATGATTGTTTTATGTGGTGTTTTCCCCTTGGTGAGGAAAATGGGATGCGGTGTCAATTACTGGGAAAAATATACAAAGTCCTAATGGCTAATCTATTCTTCTAAGTATGAGGAGGGCTAGTACACCTAAGAGACTCCATCTAATTGTATAATAAAACTCCAGTCGTTTCCAGCCAGCTCGGACATGCCAGTTCTGTTGGAGAACTTGCTGGCTGCTGCTGCTACTGCCGCCGCCCTAGGCAGGGAGTAGTGAGCTGACCTTGGCAATTGCTGGTGGGTAAAATCCGACAAGGATCTGAAGGGCATGGAGAATCTGGCTGCAGGGAGCGATGAGGCCGGTGAAGACTCTGGGCAGTAAATTGTACCTCCTTGTTTTATGCGTCCCCAAGGTGGCGGTTGTCTTCTCGGCTAGAAACATCTATGTCAAGGCCCTAATCGTGGGAGGCACCCCACAAAGCTGTTCCGAGGTGTCCCTTTCTTTCTTTCCCCTTTTCCTTGTGTGTAGATCAGATGGCCCCTTATGGAACTCAGAATATCAAGCATTTTCATATCATCTGCTTTAACTTCTTATTTCTAAGAACCCTCAGAGGAAAATCCGATGATCAGTTCATAGATGCTATTCCAAGACAGGCTAAGTTGTTCAAAGCCCCATGGCTAAGAAATGAAGGTTACCCTTGCTATCTGTTTCTGTTCTCCCATCTCCGTTGCTGACTGAGGCATGAGGTCCCATGAGGTCTCCCTGAACAGCAATCCCTGAGGTTGGGGCATGGTGGGGACCTAAGGTATGGGAGGCCTTTGGGTGCCATGCGAAATTGGTGGCGGCCATAGGCATCCTAAAATTAGATCTCTCCTTTCAAGTCTGTCTGATCTAAACACATGAAAGTACTTGAAACCCCATTGCATGTAAACCCAATGACAGCTTCTAACACCATCACAAACGGCAAAGTCTCTGTTTATTTAAGCATTGGGGATTTTTTTTAAAGGAAAAATACAACTGGGAGTAGAAGCCACTGGGTTATAAATGAGCTCTCACCCTACCAAGGAAAAAAATAATAATTATAATAAAAATAATGGCACCGTATTCGCTGATAAACCAGTGCCAGAAAAGCTCTTGGGGATCAAGTTTTGTCAGTCCCCAGCTTTTACCAATTTAAATTCTTGGCAGAGTATTAAAAAAAAAGTATAAGGTATTTGAAACTCCAGTCCCTCAGGTACTAAATCTAGGGTTTCCTGGCAAAAGATGAATGTTGCCAGAGCGAAAGCCTCGCGCCACAGGGCCGTATCTCCATGGCTGTTCGTATTTATACTTCATGGGCAAATATGTCATTCTTTCAGGATCCCTTTACAGGGCCAATTTTTCCCCCTCATATGTTACCCACCCCCTCTGGATAAAAATGAAAGCTGTCAAGATCAGGACACAGGCTTTGAGCTAGAAATGCCCTTTGGTACCAGAAGCCTTGCTTCCGCAAAGTCGCCCCAATTACTAAGGCACAAGGATGATGAACAGACGGGAACAGGACCTCTGCGGAGATGGTCAGCAAGTACAGGGTCCGTGTCGCCTGGGCCCATTCGTTCACTGCTCTCTTGTTTACAGTTTTCTTGCCCCTGTGAAGAGCAACTGTGAACCAGAAAGAATGAGAATGTTCAGTCTTCCAGACAATTCCGCCAGAAGGTAACGTGGGAAAGCGCTCATTCTCAGTGAACAGTGAGAGAAGGAATCCCTGTTAGCGGTGTCTGCGCTCCGTTCGTTCGTGAGCCACGGGCATGCTCTCCATCCTTGCCTTCTGGAGCTTGAGTCCAGGTTCCTGAATCTCTTTGTGACTCTTCCACTTTCAATTGTATTTATTTTCTCTCCTCTCCTAGCCTGTTGACAGAGTTTAACACAGCCCTGACATATTTCAGATGACTCAGTGCCCCTCCACCCCACATGTCTGTAGGCCACGTTTTGACCACTATCAATAATAAAGACGGCACATGTATTGAATATCTAGTATGTTTGGGGTACCACCCTCAGTCCTTGCCCAATTTTAGACTTAGAAGGTAAACCTCATGATTATCTCGGAGATGGGAAATTCTATTACTACTTAAGTATTTTTTTTAACCCTGGGAGTCACTGTATAACAAATTGCAGTTTGGCAATTCCATTCTTTGTCCGGTCTAGTGTTTCCTACTTTCACAAGTAAAAAACATATTCTATACATTTATAAAAATTAGTTTCCCATTAGTGTTGTGTTATATCAATCTTCTGTATTTCATACAATATTTATGTCATAACCTGAGGCACACAGGGATGGATGATAACTGGGGTAGGACTTTCAGGGAGTCATCACAGGAAGTCTCCATACTTTCTGTGAGGACCATGTATAGTTTATTCTACATAACAGTTTCCCCTTGGTTCAGGCTGTTAAGGTGTCACAAGATTGGTTGAGGCAACCTGAGAGCCTTGGCACCCTATTGCAAGAGCAGAGCTGTCTTGTTTGTACTGGTCCAGAAATCAGACAGCTGCCCAATGAGCATCTTATTCTCTGTCCTTTCTTCTTATTCTATTTCAAGAATTTCTGACCTAATCTCACAGTCTCAGAATCGAGTTCTCTGTGTCCCATGCTGGCCTGACCTTAGGACTTCAATCTCAGGTGTCCGGTTCTTGCCTATGGGAATTTAAACATAATGGCTTCACCCAGAATTCAACAGACCTCCAAACAAACATATCACCCACATGTGCAGTACCAGAGCCATTCTCAAGCATCCATCTTCCTCAGTGCCAACAATAGTAGCTTTGCAGTAATCATAACACTTCTGTTGGGCAGACACTTCATATACGCCGTGTGCTTTGATACATTTGGGTTCATAGTCAATAGAGTCCTTCTCACAATTTTTATTCGTATATATAATTATTATCAGTATATGTATATTTATAATTATATGTAATTATTAGCAGTCCCATTGTTTAGACAAGCTCAGAAGCCCAAGGAGGCTCACAGAGTATCAAGCTGTGGAGGGCGGGTATCCCTTCAGAACTTCATTTGTTCTTTTCTGTAGCTCACACCATAAGTTCTGCACTCTGTGTGACACTCAGTCCTAAGAAATGCCTGTTGAAGTCAGCCTGCCACTCGTTAGTTCATGTGGGCACCAGATCTCTTTTTCTGTAGCGCTTTAGAGTCATTACAGAGAAGCGTTTCTATGTCACAGTGAGGAGACAATGAGGACTCCTGACAGAAGAGCAGAATGTCTACACGCCTTTCTCATCAGCCTTCTCTGATGCCACCCAAGCCAGATTAATGTCCCTTGAGCGTCCATGATTCTTGGTATTTTTCTTGGGGATACCCCTGACTACTAGTCTATCTAGTGATGATATGTGTGGACATGGCCACGTGTGTCATGTCTACGACTGCCTACTACACAACAGAGTCGAATAAATGTTTGTTCAAAGAAGAAGTGTATAAACAATACGACATTCCTGGGTGAAATTCACATACAGAAAAGTCCCATCCATGATATTAATTAAAAGTCTCTTGTGTCTATACATTTGCATCTTCTTAGGGAAATTACCTTCTGGTACCTTTTCCTTTAAATCCTCGGACCTTTACTGCAGGTCAAAAGTTTAAGGAGCTCTGGAACTAACAACGACTTGGATTTGAATTCCCCACTCATTAGTATGTGAACTTGGACATTTTATTTAATTTCTCTGAGCTCATTTCCTGTCTACAGAATGGGGACTTTCAGGTGATTGAGAGGAATATTCCGATTTACATAAACTTTCAGTATAGACCCTGGAACCTTGTGGTACCATAAACAGTGGCGATGCTGCTGTTGCTGTTTTCGTGGGCTCATTTTCTTCCTTCTCTAAGAGCTTGCAGCCAGTAGAGGAGACAAAGAAGGGCTTTGCATTTTCTATCACATCTCATGTTCATGTCTAACCACCCCGACAATGTGGGCTTACCTCAGACCCTTCCCCAGGCCTGTTCATGTTCACTCACAAAAAGGAAGTGGTATTAGAATCCATTCGGCATGCACCCTTCAGAGCCCGCTCAGAATTGCAGCTCCAGCATGCAAGTCAGGTGAAGTCACCCTTCTGCTTGCAGCTGTCATATTTATGAAATGGTGCAGCTGATGCGTGTGTCATATAGGGGTGTAGTGAAGACGAAATTAAATTGTGTTATTCATAAAAAGGCCTTTTCAAAAGTGGGCCTATAAGAAACATTTGCTGCCTTCATGTCTTGTATACCTTCTCCTCTGGTCCATTCAGCCTGCTCCTTCTGTCAGCTTCCACATGCCTGAGGCAGGAGACCTTAGACTCAGAGACGATTCACTCTAGCCTGGAGCTCCACTGTCCCCAGAATACACTGTCCAAATACCCTTGTTAGTGTATTAGGGAAATGTGATAGTTCTTCCTGCATGGATTCTCTCATCTTTCTGGGCACCAGCATCATGGTCAAGCTCAGTCCTCCTTGTGCCTCAGTCCTGATCCCCTCTCTTACCTGTTAATCCCATGTGTCAGTCACCTAGCTCATCATGAACCAGTATGGCCCTCTCTCTCTTCCTAGACCTGCCTCTACCTCAAAAGCGACCCTACCCATCCTTGGAGAGTCCCTCCTCCACGAGAACCCGCCCACAATGGTCAAACTGGTGCACATTATCCATGTTCTAGGGCTTCTAAGTCTTGAATTCCAATTCTGCCACAGAACTTTTCCCCACACCTGCAATGCTTCTCACTTGGAGAAAAGGTAGAATTGTGTTTTGGTTTTTGTTTTATTTCAGCCTTTCTATTTCCTGTTTCTGTGGTGGTTTTTCAGCACTTATTGTGTCTTAAAGGCTATCAAGTACACAAAGGAACGGATGGTGAGGAAGAGGCTGTAGACAACTAACTGTAATGTATCTCCTTTCTATTCTCTCAGTCCTTTGTCTGAGGATGGACGGTTGCTGTGCTGTGGAACAGGCAAGGCAGACGGTTACTTGAGGCAAGAACCAGAAGAATGTGCTCCAAATAGAGGCCGCTTGGGGGAAGTGTGGGGAGGAGCTCCAGTTTCCCCAGGTGAGAGAGCAGGAGAGAGATGAGAACTATGGAGGCAGGCTCTGATTAGTCCCCCCACCAAATCTCCAGGGATGTCTGCCTGCACACTAAAGTATTGTGTAAATCTCCAGGGATGTCTGCCTGCACACTAAAGTATTGTGTAAATGGGTTACTTTTCAAGGTTTCCTATAGGGTATGAAGTCCGCAAGCAGGTTGAAGCAGGATGACAGTAAAGAGAGCTGGAGACACCATAGAGCTGGAGGACAAGGGGACCACCCAGATTACAGTGATGACAATATCCTCAGTAGTAAGGGGAGAGGCCAGATATGCAGCAACTCCTTTATGAACAACTTTCTAAGGCCTGTTGTCGTAGAACAGATAATCTCATGATGATACAGTTATGTAGACATCCATCTTGTAACCAGACCCAAACCTCAACCCAACACTTTGTGGTATCATCAGCTCTTATCCAAGGAATTAGACACAGCTTCAGGGACCCTAAGTAACCAAGGAAGGGAAGGGCATTATGAAGTTATAAAAAGCACGCTAGTGCTTAAGGAAGAGAACTCAAATAATATCATGAGCTTCATGGGGCCACGCCATGGGAAGTCTTGCAAATACAAAATGTAGTTTGGATTTTATTATCCAGGATGACACAGATAGTCTTTGAGGACACCTGGGACATGATCTGATTGACAGCCAACCAAGGATAGGTTTCAGGAGATATGTTTGAGTTCAGGTGCCAGTTAGGAAATTGCAGAGGTCATGGAAGAGGAAGCAGACCAAAGCATTGTGTACAGTGACTTTTCTTCTGGACATAGCCCAATGCTGTTTTGGACTTTGCCTGTGTAGCCATGGCAACTGGAGCAGAACAATACTGTGGTAGGTCTATGGTAATGGTAATGGGGCTGCTGACATTCCCTAGCGGTTGTCAAGACAGCGCTGCCCAGAAGCTTCCCCAGCTTCAAGAAATTTAAAGGAGCTACTAGCATCTATTAGAAGTAAAGGATTAATTGAAAATGGGATTCCATAATACAGCTTTCATGAGACCCATCAGCCATTCAGTGCAGCCATCCATGATGGGATGTGTCTTGGTGGTGATGTGGCTGTTTGGGGCGTCACTCATGTTCCTGTAAATAATACCTCACCCACGCTCTCTGAGAAAACCCCAATAAACTCCTTGGTTCCACCAAGTTGAACTTTGATAAAATTGTGCTTCAGCCTGTCCTAGGTGTCTATCTTTGCATGACTGGGCATGCAGTTTTATCTCCCAAGGAAAAGATAACACAACAGACACCAATGAGCGTTCTTCACCAGGCTCCTTCTTACATAGACAGATGGGGTTGGGGGGGGGGGGGACACACACCATCTCAGATCCACATGGGGAGGAAGTCTTCATTCCAGGTAGTCTATCAGAAGGACTGGGCTTGTGTATCCAATAATAAATTTGCCTTTGATTGTTCCCCAAACCCTGCTTTCTCCATTCCCAATATACTTATCAAGGAAATGAGCCAAGCAAGCTCCAGTAGAGTAGGTGGTTGGTGGGTTGGAAAAGATGCTGGCAGAGGGCATGCGGGTCTTCTACTGGGGGTTGGATGTTGTGGGGGGCAGGGGTGGGAATGTTGTGACGGCGGAACCTGGGTGATTCTGCTGTGTATTGATCAAGCCCCATTTGCCCGTGAACCTCATCATCAGCTCCTGCTTAAGCCCACACTTCCCGAGTAATTGACTCTCGCATATTGATTAAGATGTTGATGTGTCCCAGAATTTCTTGGTGGTGATGCAGGCACGCCTCCCGGCAGGCTGGCTTGGCAAGGCTCTCGCTGTAAGGCTGTCACCGCTTGCTCCTTAATGGATAAAGCTGTCATCCGAGAGCTGGAATGTCTTGCAGGCACAAAGACGAAATTAACTGTTCAATAATGTATGGGACATGGAAAAAAAAAAACTTTACCCAACAACTCGAATTGATTGCTGTAAGTGTTTTGACTGCATTCGCCTGCTTTGCATAAAGTCAGCGACTTTGGCTAGCCCGATGTTCACATACAGCCATTTCTCAGCCTCTTTTAGAGTAAGTGTCAAGAGACGGGTGGCTGCCAGGAAGCATCTGTCTGGGGGCAAGGAGGAGGTGGTGGGGTGGGGAGCAGGTGGGCACCACTGACACCTCTCTGGGGATCTCTGAGTGATCCCTGTTCTTTAAAGCAATGGGTTCCTGGCAGTTCGATGGCTTCTTGCTAGAATGGCATCTTGGGTGAGTTTGGGGAATCACTGGGTGTGGAATTCCTGGAGCTCTATGACCTCACTTGCTTCAGGCCCTCCTCTCCCTCTCTCTGAGTTAGGCTGATACCTCACAGAGAGCCTGTCAATCAGAGCTGGAGTGGAGTGGGGGCATTGGAGCACAGCATCTACATACACCAGCTTGGTAAACAGCTCACTCTCATGTCCACTCATTATTATCTGGTACTGGTTAAGCAAGTGCTGAGGGTCGCACGGGTTCCAGAAAGGGCGAAAGGTTTCTCTCTGTCCTCTTCCTTTCTGACCCGGAAGAAGAGGAACATATCAAGGCAGCCTGCTTATATGCTCCATCTTTTCTGCCCAGCCCAGTCTTTTAAAAACATAACAAGGTCCTTTGAACACAGCCCTGTTTTATCGCAGGCTCTTTATTGAACTTCTAATCAGCACAAGCAGCTGACAAAATAGGAGATTGCAGATTCGGCTGAGCGTTATGTATCCTCCTCCTCGTGAGTCTAAAAAAAAATCATAACATTAAAGGAAGAGAAAATAAACAGGCCCCTTCAAAAAACAAACGAATCCCACCAAACCAAGGAAATCCTCTCACACCCAGAGGAAAGCCTGCCGCGTGCCTTGCAGACTGCAGCTTGGTCTTTGGAGCCTCGTGGAGGTCATTTCCAAAAAAACAAATAGTCACCTCGTTTTTGTCACCCACTAGGAGTGAGGGCTAAGCTGCAGGCCCATGTCCAAGGATTCCTCCTTCATAGGCCCAGCCAACCACAGACATGTCTGGCCTCTTGCCTAAAAGGGAAGCGGGACGCAGTCCTTGTCCTGACCCTCTCTCTCGACCCTGCTCCCCATCTGATAGCTCTGGGTGTTGGTATATTGTCCTCTCTTGAGGCCTCCTTGACTCCATCTTACTTATTTACTTCTGTTATTCTTGAACAACAATGGAGGTGCGTGTGTGCCGGGCTCTACTTAGTCCTTAAGCGCTGCATGAGGAAGGAGGCACACTCCTCTTCTGTCTCACCTGACACTCAAGGACCAGGGCCCTGGGGCAGCAGCCAATGGACAAGAACCCTGCCTATCACACCAAAACCACTTCTCTCTTTGCAAAAGGCCACTTCGGAGTCAAGGCCAAGGTTGAAGGTAGAGAATTCTGGGAAGGCTTTCTAAGTGCACTAGGGGAGTTTACCACGTAGATTCCTCTGAGGTGTGATGGATAGTTGCCCCTCAATCTTAGATAAGAGTCATAAATTTAGTCAGAACTACAGTTTATTCTCATGAGTATCTGGGGGAATTGTCCTAGACCTTGGGTGACCAATAGTCAACTCCCCCTTTCGGGCTCAGGGCAATTACATTAAGTGACTCGAAATAAGAATAGAAATGATTTCTTCTGAGGTCTCTGTCAGTACCGCGTAAAAAATCATTTGTATCTCATTATGGGACACAAGTGTGCCAGACAGTCCCCAAATGACATTGGATGCTGTTTCCACCACTGGTTATTTCAGGTAACAATCGACAGGAAATGATTGTAGCTGCCTGGGTGGTCACTTTTCCAGGGGCTGCTGGGATTGAGTCTCCGTCCTCTCCCGTCTCTCATCTATGGCTGCGAAGGGAAATGAACCACTTTTGTACACAGCAAATCCTTTCCTCGGTTCTCCTTCCTTCCTGCTCTCCATTTGGCCAGTTGAGTTTGAGAAAGTGAAGGTAAGAGTTACACTTTGGGGTGTTATTTACAGTAAGCACATGGGTGCCCTCTACAACCCAAATTGGGAAGGAGAGTCTTAGAAAAGGAAAGAAAGAAAGAACAAACAATCAAAGCCAAACAACGTAACTTGTAGCATCTGTTTGCTTTTTCCTCTTTGTGATTCTACGCTTTTTTTGGGGGGGTGGGGGTTCGAACGCATTCCCCCACTACCACAAACCATGCAGTTGAGTTTCCCAAATTTGAGGAAGTCGCAGGGGTCAGCGCATCCTCGGAAGGGCAGTGGATAAGCCTGGCTCTGGGGAAGTCACCTGCGTGCTCATGGATGCTCCCGGGCCAGGTAAGTATTCTCTGTCTTGTTTCTGAGATGCTACACACAGGGTCCCCAGGTGGACTATTCACAGTGTTCCCGACACTGTCTGCATCATAACCCGCACCATTCATGCCTGGTGAAAGAACTCTGCTTTGGGTTCACAGAGCGGACACTTTGGTGAGCTCGAGGTAGCAGGCAGGGTGCAGCCCAGGCAGGCAGGATGGGAAGCAGTTTCTGTTGATGGTGTGTGGCTGTGAGCCTTTCTGCCGCTTCGACTAAGACAGCGAGCAGTGCCTGTTTGATGTTTGGTCTTTGGGAAGGAGACCCAAGAGAACATGAGCTGGGCTTGTCTGAAAATCAAAGTCCAAATTAAAAATTTATTCCAGTGTTTGAAAAACTCCTGGCCAAAACCTTCATATGGAAAAAAAAAAAAAAAGGTACAAAAACTCTCTGGTTTCTTCAGCATCTCCAGTTGAGGACTAGAAGATTTATTTTTAAAAATAATCAACTAAAAGCAAAGGGCAAATAGTTCTGTAAGCAGACCCAGGTCAGATAGCTTTGCTAAAGCTTCAAGGGAAGCTGTCTGTTTAACCACTTTGGGCAAGTGGGAAGCTACATGTAGTTTAGTAATCGGTTTTGAATCCTCTTCTCCTTGCCTGTTTGATCATTTGGTTCTTCTCTGAAACTGGAGGACAGAGAACAAGAAAAGGCTCCCATTACCCAGCCCCGCCCACTCCGCAGCCCCGCCCACTCCACAGCCCCACCCACTCTGCAGCTTCGCCCACTCTGCAGCCCCGCCCTCACTGTGTTCAGCAGAAAGTCGTAGGGGAGGATTATTTTTTTTTTGTATAAAATGATATTTTATTTAGCTAATATACATTTAATATTTAAAATGTAAATACAAATTCCAATGATACAGATTCCTACTTTCCAACATATAGCCGATATGACTAAAAGATAGTCGTATAAGACCTCTAATAAATAAAAACATTAATTTTATCTTTATTACTATGGAGACTCAGTAAATAGAATTACATTGAGGAAGGATTTTATATTAGTATAAATACCATAATTTCTTAATATTAATATTTTCATAATGGGCTTCAAATATCAAGGACAATGGCACTGGGTTTTGATCCTACTGCATGAACTGGCTTTGTGGGAGCCTAGCCTGTTTGGATGCTCACCTTCCTGGACCTGGATGGAGGGGGGAGGACCTTGGACTTCCCACAGGGCAGGGAATTCGGACTGCTCTTCAGAGGAGGGGGGGGGCGGATGGAGTGGGGGGAGGGGGAGAGGAATGGGAGGTGGGGAGGAGGCAGAACTTTTTTCAATAAAAATAAAGAAAGAAAGAAAGAAGAAAGAAAAAAGTTAAGAAAGTGATCAAAACAGGAAAAATTAAGAATAAATAATATTTTGAGTGAATCTATTCTGTTTAATTGATTCCTTCTTATATCTTGATATTTGGGGAGGATTTTTTTAAAGCTGTCAGTTGGGGAGGAAAATAAAGATGGCAGACCAAACCATTGACTAGTAATGATGAAACTATTAGTCATAATGGACATTTTATTATACAGCAATAGGTTAAAGAAAAAAGTGAAAAATAAACAATAAAATTCAATCAGGGCGTTAAGCAAATTATTTTAGGAAAAAATAGAATTAACCCAATATGAGAGCCTTTTTAGTGAGGTGTTGGAGAGAAGAAACCAAGTCTAAGGGCAAAGCAACCAGAGGAAGGGTTGGGACCAAGACTCATCATTCACAATGAAAGCAGAGAGTAGAAAGGGAGAACAGAGGAGCCAGGTCAACAGTCAAAGCCAAGGGCAGACAGCCCTGGCAGGACTAAGACGCAGCACCCTGCAGAACTGAACCCAGGCTCCCAGGTGAGTTTGCACAGGTCCTCTAGCACAAGAGCATTGCTAGTCTAGTGTGTAAGCTTTACATTTTAAGTTTAACTTGGGTACAGTTTCCTACTTAGTTTATAGTTTGATAGACTTTGTGTGAACCCACTCACTTCTCCACCACTCCAATCTGGTCATGAGATAGGGCCCTCAACGCAGAGCTGTGTTCCCCAACGTCATTCTCCAGAAGAAGGCCTCCTTTAGATATCTCTCATCATGGACTTGTTTTCTCTCCCCCACTTTTTGTGAAGGGCACTTAAGGTCATAAAATATTTTTATTGCGTCCTCCACTCATTTAATATTATATTTATGATTTGTATTTGTATTAGACAGGAAGAGGAAATTTGTTTATTCTCACTGATTTAGAACACGCCATGTTTCCATATGTAGTTTATAGAACTGTAGTGTAAATAGGCATTTATAGGCTTCCAGTCTTTTGCTAGTAAAGATGGCATTGCTATGAACATTCTTGTGTATATCTTTTGCTGTCTGTATGCATTTCTGTGGTTCTGTTCCTAGGGGAATGGCTGAGTCATATGGTGTACATATGTTAGCTTCAGTACACACCACAGAGTCTCTCTCAAAGTTGATGCACCTGGCAACCTTCACACTAACTGTGAGGGCTTCCTGCTGTCCACATCCTCAGTATTGTCAATTTACCTCCGATTTATAGCAAGTGGCTTCAACTGAATGGTGGCTTAAGTTTGGACTGATGAATTTGCCTATTTTCCAAAGTTTTTTTTTAAAGAAATAAATTGAGCTATTTTATTTTGTGAAGAGACGATTCAATTATTTTGTCCATTATTAATGTATTATCTATTTTTGCTTTATATAGGAGATCTTAAATATTCCAGACATAAGACATGTTTGTATGCTTACAAAAGAGTGTTATATGTGTGTTTGTGCAAGTGCAATGTGCATGCGTGTACAGCTGCAGAATGCATGTGTGTGCAGCTGCAGGGTTTGTGTCAGGTGTCTTCCTCAATTTCTCCCACCTTATATATTGAGGCAGTTTCTCTCTTTTTGAAAATAGTATATTTTTTATTAATTCTTTGAAAATTTGTATTTGATCATATTCACATCCCCCCCCCACTGTTTCCGAATCTAATCCCCCTCCCTACATACCCAACTGTGTAATTTTTTTTTCCTGAACCCATTGATTGTGGTTTGTATTATCCAAATACTTCTGAGTGTGGGCCCTACCCTGAAGCTTGGCTCACCTACCAGCAGTCACGCCCAAAAGGAAAATCTCCCCTCCTCCTCTAGCAATTGTCCATTGCCAATACCTCCTCAGCTAGGAATGGCATTTTGTTCCACCATCCCTCTCCATGCAGGGATTTTGTCTGTTTGAGCTTGCACAGGCCTTGTGCCTGCTGTCATAATCACTGTGAGTTCACGTCTGTGACGGCCCTATCGAATTCAGAGAACGTTTGCTCACTGTAGTCACTCACCACTTCTGGCCCTCATACTCTTTCCACTCCCTCTTCTGGAATGATCTATGAACCTTCAGAGCTGGGGTATGATATAAATGTCCACTTAGGACTGAATGAACATTCCACAGTCTCTTCTTCTGGAGGCATGGCGTCTGCAAACTTGGAGCTCTCCTGGACTTTACATGAGTTCTGGGGCTCCAAATCCTACTCCTCACACTTAGCAAGCACCTTACCTAGAGAGCTATCATCCCAGCACTAGAATATACACATTATCATACGCTTCTCCTTCTTGCTTTTTATTTTTTTAAACAATATTTTCATTAATTCTTTGAGAATTTCAAATACTTTGAGAATTTCACATTCACCCCTAGTGTCCCCCACTAGCTTCTCCTGGATCCACCCTCTCTTCCTAATCCCCATGCTTAATGTCAAATCTTCTCTCTCTCTCTTTTTCTCTCTCTGAGACTACCTTGCAATAGATAACCCCATCCTCTCACTCTTAACAATCTTTCCACCTCTTCTTCTGTGATGTTCTCTGAGCCTTACATATGGCGGTTCTGTTGTAAATGCATTAATTGGGGGAAGGTACCCTACAATCAATTGGTCTCTGCCTTTTGACCAGTGTTACGTTCATGTTTTCTCTTATTTGTGAATCTGTAGATGTAAGTAGATAACATGAAGTAACCACAGATACCAGGAAAGTGACATGAGTGACATGAGATACAGGAGCACGAGAAGGGGTGATAGCAGGACACAGTTGCTATGGAAGGCACAGTTGCTATGGAAGGCACAGTTGCTATGGAAAGTAAATGGGAAAACGAGTGGTTGAGTCTTACCAGGGAGGGAAGAGTGGGGAGGAAAGAAAGAAACAGAAAGACAGGGAAGGGGAGGTAATTGCACTAAGGATGTTTGAAAAATCCATTAGGAATTATATTACTTTATGGTTACTTAAAATTAATATATGCATACATACACATACATACACAAAATATTATTTATACTTATTTTAACTTTAACTAGTACACTAATTATTATATTAAAACATTATATTAATATATTTGTTAATAATATAATATATTAACATGTTTATTAATAATGAATATATTATTATATAATATATATTAATTAAAGCTTTATACCAGTTAGGATGACAATGCTACCCCCAAAACCATAGATTTATCTAACAAAATCTCAGTGCCAGGCATGGGAAACCTTTCTAGTTGTTGGCCAGAAGAGTGCAAGAGACTTCCCAGAACAATACAGGTTCCTGCCATTGCTCTCACAGTCTTCCAGAAGAGAATGTTAGGCTATTGCTAAAGACAACACACACTTAGGACACAATGTTTTGGGGAACTGATCTGAATCTGACCTGGAGGTCTCTTTACTAAGGACCACGTCTGGAAGTACTGGAAGGATCCTGGAAGCTGCCATGGAAGGAAAGAATCAATAGTTCTACCCAGCTGAGATGTCTATGAACACAATGACCAACATGGTAGAATATTCCCAAATACACAACAGTGGCATTTATATCCCGCATGTAACCAATCGGTGGCTAATCAGACTTAATGCCCACTCAAGAGGAAGGAATTGATACCTCTAACTATAAACCTATCCACTGCCTGTGGCTAGAGAGGTTATGGAACCTAGAGGAGAATCTATTACTGCCATTACCTAAGCCAAGGTCATCTCTAACTGAATTCTAAATACTTACCCTTAATTGCATATAAGTATAGCTCCCACTCCTTCTAAGTTTCTTAACCATATAGTTGGTTTTGTTTTTTTTTAATGAAATTTTATTAATTTCAAGAAGACTAATTTCTTAGTGTTTCGTTTTATGGTTAGTGAGTTTTATGTCTTGTTTTGATTGACCCACCCTAAGGTCATGAGGCTGTTGTTCTACTTCATGTTATACAAACTTTATTATTAAACTTTTCCTATTATATCTAAAATCCATGTGTAAACAACATTTAAAAAATAGTATAAGATAGGACCAAATTAATTTTTTCTTTTGGGAATTCAAATAACTGGACCATTTCTTTAAAAGACCGTTCTTTGAACACCACCCTCAGTACGTCCTTGTGCAGCAGATACAGGACATCTGCCCTGATGCTGGACTCTCAGCTCTGTCCTATGGCCCCAGTGTCTCTGATGACACCAGCCCCACGATGCCTTAAGGACCACTGAACTTTGTTGTTAGTTTTTTGTTGTTGTTTTTTTGTTTTTGTGTTTGTTTTTCGAGACAGGGTTTCTCTGTAGCCTTTGATGACTGTCCTGGAACTAGTTCTTGTAGACCAGGCTGGCCTCGAACTCCCAGAGATTCGCCTGCCTCTGCCTCCCAAGTGCTGGGATTAAAGGCGTGCGCCACCACTGCCTGGCTTGGACCATTGAACTTTGAACTCTCACCTTCCTTCTCCTTAGGTTTTGTCTCGACTATGTTGTATCTTTTGCATTTCATATAAAGCTTAGAATTAGCTTGCTAATTTTCATGAATAAAAAAGAAAAGGAAACAAAAAAGGAAGGGAAGGGGGGATAAGAAGGGAAGAAGGGGGGAGGAACATGCCAGGATTCTCGTGGATATTACTACTATGAAGCAATAGATCAATTTGAAAATCATTAATATCTTTACGATGTATGCTTTCCCAATACAATTTACATAGTAAATTGCTTACATCTTGAAAAATGTTCTCTGCAATGTTTGCATTTTTAGATAATAGGTACATAAAGTTGGCTAAATTTATTTATACCAAGTTATTTAATTTTAAAATACTATATAATTTATTTTAAATTATGAATATGAACAAAGTTTTATCAAATATTTTGCTTTGTCTTTTGAGATGGTCATGATTTTTCTTCTTTATTCTGTCACTCTGTTGAATTTTATTGACTAATTTCTGTGTTGAACCAGCCTTGCATTTCTGAGACAACGTTGCTTTGTGATATTTGATCCTTTAAATGTACCTATAGATCTGAGTTTTATATCTGTGACAACATTGCATGTTTCAGCGCTAGCACAGTATTAAGATGATGAAGTAAACTGCCCAGCCACCTATAATTCAGGTGGCAAGTATATTCGGAGGCTCCCTGATTTGAAATCATATCCAAACCCTGGTCCCCATGATATACTTATCTTTGGAGATGGAGAATCAGAAAGCAAAAATGACCACAACTCAGACCAAAGGGGAAAATCTATACTGTAACTAATTTTCCTTCAAAAGGACACAGAGAAGATGAACCTCCCAATAGTAGGTTGTAATGTTGGGAGACTGTGAAGGCCAGGATGGTGAACTGTAATTATCATTTATAATGTATACTCATAATCATATTGCTCCTAGAACATCTTCATTATCTTTCACTTTTGAAATGATTGTTGTTCCCAACAGACTTGGGAATCCACTTTTATTAGGCCCTGATCATCAATCCAAACCTTTTAAGGTAAGAGTGTTGCTACCTCAGAAGCCAAAGAGACATTTCCTAGCTGGAAAGTGAGCACTCCGAAGTCATTAGCCTCCTGGACCTGTGAGCCAGCCCGCCTGTCACCGAGGATACATTGGCCTCAAATTAACCTGCTCCATTTGCCCACGCACGTTGTCCTTCATTCCACAGACTACGTTCTCAAATGGTTTTAGGCAAGCCTTGTTTCATTCCAGAACTGCGTTTCAGGGGAGGGAGGTATGTCTAAAGTGAACTTGGTTTATACAGTTTTATTTGTAATGGAGCATGTGTTTAAAAGAAAGTCATACTCGGTGCTTTGAGAGGCAAGCGTCCCTTGTCTCAACTCATTGATGTCAGAAGTCCTCGCTTGCAAGTCTGCAAGGCCTATCATTTGCTGTTGTAGTAGCTCCATAGTAATCAGGACTTCTCTTCTCACCTTCTGTACTCCCTAACTACAGGATGCTTCAGGCAGCACTGCTCTCCTCAAGCCCCATGGAGGCCTCCCTCTGCACACTGTCTGGCATCTTCTGTCTGTCTGAGCACTCCCTGACTTCCCCCTCGAGTTCACCAGGTCTCCTAGTCCTGCCTCCCACGGGTGCCACTCTGTAGGATCCATGTCCTTGATGATTGCCTTGGCCCGGGCACATTGACCTGTTTATGTAAAGACCCTTTGGACTCCTCGGGGACAACTCACCAGTGACCAGAGGCAGAGCAGCTGTATCAACTCAGCTTGGGGAAGCTCGAGTATCCAGTGATCTTGGCTGTGTGGAGTTTGAAACTAAGCCCAGCATATTACTCACGGCAAAACCAGGGGCCAGCCAACTTAAATAGAGCACTCCCTGAGTCGTTCGCAGGACGATTAGTGAAGGAAGCTCCGACTGAAGAGCTCCTATTCTGTGCCTGCTTCTTATTTTTTTAAACAACATGCTCTCTGCAAGCGAGATGGAGAAAGTGGAAACCTCAAAGAATGTTATTTATTAATTTAAAAAGGTTCAGCCTATGAACACATGCCAGGATCCTTTAACTTGATAACAATGGCCACAGTTCAATCAAGCTCTACCTCTCTTCAGAACGGGGACTGAGGGCTTTGTAAGTAAGCACTGTGGCATTTAATCTCCATGTCAATTCTGCACTGTGGGTCCCATTACTCTTACTCTCTGCAGGTGGGCAAGCAGAAGCCCAGGGAAAGCTCAGGACATACTTCTAAGTGATGGAGTTGCGTTCTTTATTTACCACCTTAGCTGCTCTTCTATGGGTGCAAGTCAGGGACTTTATTGAAGAAGATACCTCAAGAGAAACATGCGGCATTACCCCATAGCTCTGAAGGGAAGCTGGGTTTTGTTTGGGAGAACTCTGCAGGCCAGAAGTTTGGGTGAAATACACCCTACTGAATCAGACAGGGCTTAAATGTGTAGATTTCCAACCAGAAGATCCTTTCATTGGGGGAAGAAAAGGGATCGTTGAATGGACTTACAGAAACTATTTGTATTTTCACATTCTTTTTTTTCTCTCTGCAGGATAACCGAATTCTTTCCAGGTCATGGTTTACTCTCTCTGTTGGCCTTTCTACCTGGGATGGTTTTGAGGGGCCTGAAGCTAAGTCCTTTGTGCCCCACTAGCCAGGCCTGCTGTATCTTTGATTAGGGTACCACCACTGCCCTGCACAGCTGAGCATCCACGTGGACACGTTTATTGGAGCAATGAGAATCTCACTTCTAAACAAAGCCCCGGGAATTCGATTGTTTTCCATGCAGAAAGTTTTCATTTGAAAAAATAACCCTCTTTGTTTAACTAATGAAAAGGAGGGGGTTACCACTCACTTCTCAGGCTGGGTAAGAATTCTACGGGCAGTAATTCTATTTCTTAGTGGAAAATGTTTCGGTTTCTTAATGTTGTTTTGCAGACTGGTCCCTTCCCAGCCCTTGCTCCGAGGACCACACATAAACACACGTACACCCTCATGCATGCACAGTGCTGCATTTTCCACCCTTCCCTGTTGAGGGTTAGGGATGGCTGCATCCTTTTTCCAACACCTGCAGAACAAGAATGAGGTGGGTCAAGAGCTGTCACCCAGCCAGAGGCTTCCTGCTTGTTTAGGAACACAGTGCCTTTCCCAGCCCCATTCTAGCCCCAGAGGCTGGGTGGGCTGTGGAGGAAGGACACTGGACTCTCAACTTTCCTCATTTCTGTGTATCTCTATGTAGAGCAATTTTCTCACCAAATGAACGCTGTGGTCTCTAGCAGGCCCTCCTCATGTTAGTATGAAATGACGAGAGTACTGTCACCTTTGAACTCACTGTGTGGTCAAAGAGCTGCTGAGTGGTCTAGACCACACAAAACAAAATCGGAACACGGCCCCAGGAGGCAGCTCAGCAGAAGGAGAAAACTCATGCACACTCAGTTAGACAGGCCCACTCTGTCAGTTAGATGCCTCAAGTGCT
>NW_024545194.1:0-21940 GCF_018167655.1 Microtus oregoni | reverse complement strand
CTCGGGGTGCTGGGTGCTCAGTGCTCAGGGTGCTGGGTGCTCAGTACTCAGGGTGTTGGTTGCCCAGTACTCGGGGTGCTTTGTGCTCAGTACTCAGGGTGCTGGGTGCTCAGTACTCAGGGTGCTGGGTGCTCAGTGCTCGGGGTGCTGGGTGCTCAGTGCTCAGTACTCAGGGTGCTGGGTGCTTAGTACTCGGGGTGCTGGATGCTCAGTGCTCAGTACTCAGGGTGCTGGGTGCTCAGTGCTCAGGGTGCTCGGTGCTCAGTACTCGGGGTGCTGGGTGCTCATTCTTGGGGTGCTGGGTGCTCAGTGCTCGGGGTGCTGCTTGCGCAGTACTCAGGGTGCTGGGTGCTCAGTGCTCAGGGTGCTGGGTGCTCAGTACTCAGGGTGCTGGGTGCTCAGTGCTCAGGGTGCTGGGTGCTCAGTACTCAGGGTGCTGGGCGCACAGTGCTCAGGGTGCTGGGTGCTCAGTACACAGGGTGCTGGGAGCTCAGTGCTCACGGTGATCGGTGCTCAGTACTCAGTGTGCTCAGTACTCAGGGTACTGGGTGCTCGGTGCTCGGGGTGCTGGGAGCTCAGTACTCAGGGTGCTGGGTGCTCAGTGCTCGGGGTGCTGGGTGCTCAGTGCTCAGGGTGATCGGTGCTCAGTACTGAGGGTGCTGGGTGCTCAGTGCTCAGGGTGCTGGGTGTTCAGTCCACAGGGTGCTCAGTGCTCAGGGTGCTGGGTGCTCAGTGCTCGGGGTGCTTGGTGCTCAGTGCTCGCGGTGCTGGGTGTTCAGTGCTCAGTGCTCAGGGTGCTGGTTGCTCAGTACTCAGGGTGCTGGATGCTCAGTATGTTGGGTGCTCACTACTCAGGGTGCTGCGTGCTCAGTGCTCAGGGTGCTGGGTGCTCAGTGCTCAGGGTGCTGGGTGCTCAGTACTCAGGGTGCTGGGTGCTCAGTGCTCGGGGTGCTGGGTGCTCAGTGCTCAGGGTGCTGGGTGCTCAGTACTCAGGGTGCTGGGTGCTCAGTACTCGGGTGATGGGTTCTCAGTGCTCAGGGTGCTGGGTGCTCAGTGCTCGGGGTGCTGGGTGCTCAGTGCTCAGTACTCAGGGTGCTGGGTGCTTAGTACTCGGGGTGCTGGATGCTCAGTGCTCAGTACTCAGGGTGCTGGGTGCTCAGTGCTCAGGGTGCTCGGTGCTCAGTACTCGGGGTGCTGGGTGCTCATTCTTGGGGTGCTGGGTGCTCAGTGCTCGGGGTGCTGCTTGCGCAGTACTCAGGGTGCTGGGTGCTCAGTGCTCAGGGTGCTGGGTGCTCAGTACTCAGGGTGCTGGGTGCTCAGTGCTCAGGGTGCTGGGTGCTCAGTACTCAGGGTGCTGGGCGCACAGTGCTCAGGGTGCTGGGTGCTCAGTACACAGGGTGCTGGGAGCTCAGTGCTCACGGTGATCGGTGCTCAGTACTCAGTGTGCTCAGTACTCAGGGTACTGGGTGCTCGGTGCTCGGGGTGCTGGGAGCTCAGTACTCAGGGTGCTGGGTGCTCAGTGCTCGGGGTGCTGGGTGCTCAGTGCTCAGGGTGATCGGTGCTCAGTACTGAGGGTGCTGGGTGCTCAGTGCTCAGTGTGCTGGGTGTTCAGTCCACAGGGTGCTCAGTGCTCAGGGTGCTGGGTGCTCAGTGCTCGGGGTGCTTGGTGCTCAGTGCTCGGGGTGCTGGGTGTTCAGTGCTCAGTGCTCAGGGTGCTGGTTGCTCAGTACTCAGGGTGCTGGATGCTCAGTACTCAGGATGCTGGGTGCTCAGTGCTCAGGGTGCTGGGTGCTCAGTACTCAGGGTGCTGGGTGATCAGTGCTCAGGGTGCTGGGTGCTCAGTGCTGAGTGTGCTGGGTGCTCAGTGCTCAGGGTGCTGGGTGCTCAGTACTCAGGGTGCTGGGTGCTCAGTGCTCGGGTTGCTCGGTGCTCAGTACTCAAGTGGCTGGGTGCTCAGTGCTCAGGGTGCTGGGTGCTCAGTGATCAGGGTGCTGGGTGCTCAGTACTCAGGGTGCTCGGTGCTCAGTACTCAGGGTTCTCAGTGCTCAGTACTCAGGGTGCTGGGTACTCAGTGCTCAGGGTGCTGGGTGCTCAGTACTCAGGGTGCTCAGTGCTCAGTACTTAGGGTGCTTGGTGCTCAGTACTCAGGGTGCTCAGTGCTCAGTACTCGGTGTGCTGGGTGCTCAGTGCTCAGCCTGCTCAGTGCTCAGTGCTTGGGGTGCTGGGCGCTCAGTGCTCAGGGCGCTGGGTGCTCAGTGCTCGGGGTGCTGTGTGCTCAGTACTCGGGGTGCTGGGTGCTCAGTGTTCAGGTTGCTCAGTGCTCAGTACTCAGTGCTCAGGGTGCTCAGTGCTCAGTGCTCAGGGTGCTGGGTGTTCAGTACTCAGGGTGCTGGGTGCTCAGTACTCAGGGTGCTGGGTGCTCAGTGCTCAGGGTGCTGGGTTCTCAGTGCTCGGGGCCCTGGGTGCTCAGTGCTCGGGGTGCTCGGAGCTCAGTACTCAGGGTGCTGGGTGCTCAGTGCTCGGGGTGATCGGTGCTCAGTACTCAGGGTGCTGGGTGCTCAGTGCTCTGGGTGCTCGGTGCTCAGTACGTTGGGTGCTCACTACTCAGGGTGCTGGGTGCTCAGTGCTCAGGGTGCTGGGTGCTCAGTGCTCAGGGTGCTGGGTGCTCAGTGCTCAGGGTGCTGGGTGCTCAGTACTCAGGGTGCTGGGTGCTCAGTACTCAGGGTGCTGGGTGCTCAGTACTCGGGTGCTGGGTGCTCAGTGCTCAGGGTGCTGGGTGCTCAGTGCTCAGGGTGCTGGGTGCTCAGTGCTCAGTGTGCTCGGTGCTCAGTACGTTGGGTGCTCACTACTCAGGGTGCTGGGTGCTCAGTGCTCAGGGTGCTGGGTGCTCAGTGCTCAGGGTGCTGGGTGCTCAGTGCTCAGGGTGCTGGGTGCTCAGTACTCAGGGTGCTGGGTGCTCAGTGCTCGGGGTGCTGGGTGCTCAGTGCTCAGGGTGCTGGGTGCTCAGTACTCAGGGTGCTGGGTGCTCAGTACTCGGGGTGCTGGGTGCTCAGTATTCAGGGTGCTGGGTGCTCAGTACTCATTGTGCTGGGTGCTCAGTACTCGGGTGCTGGGTGCTCAGTGCTCAGGGTGCTGGGTGCTCAGTGCTCAGGGTGCTGGGTGCTCAGTACTCGGGGTGCTCGGTGCTCAGTACTCAGGGTGCTGGGTGCTCAGTACTCAGGGTGCTGGGTGCTCAGTACTCAGGGTGCTCGGTGCTCAGTACTGAGGGTGCTGGGTGCTCAGTGCTCAGGGTGCTGGGTGCTCAGTACTCAGGGTGCTGGGTGCTCAGTGCTCGGGGTGCTGGGTGCTCAGTGCTCAGGGTGATCGGTGCTCAGTACTGAGGGTGCTGGGTGCTCAGTGCTCAGTGTGCTGGGTGTTCAGTCCACAGGGTGCTCAGTGCTCAGGGTGCTGGGTGCTCAGTGCTCGGGGTGCTTGGTGCTCAGTGCTCGGGGTGCTGGGTGTTCAGTGCTCAGTGCTCAGGGTGCTGGTTGCTCAGTACTCAGGGTGCTGGATGCTCAGTACTCAGGATGCTGGGTGCTCAGTGCTCAGGGTGCTGGGTGCTCAGTACTCAGGGTGCTGGGTGATCAGTGCTCAGGGTGCTGGGTGCTCAGTGCTGAGTGTGCTGGGTGCTCAGTGCTCAGGGTGCTGGGTGCTCAGTACTCAGGGTGCTGGGTGCTCAGTGCTCGGGTTGCTCGGTGCTCAGTACTCAAGTGGCTGGGTGCTCAGTGCTCAGGGTGCTGGGTGCTCAGTGATCAGGGTGCTGGGTGCTCAGTACTCAGGGTGCTCGGTGCTCAGTACTCAGGGTTCTCAGTGCTCAGTACTCAGGGTGCTGGGTACTCAGTGCTCAGGGTGCTGGGTGCTCAGTACTCAGGGTGCTCAGTGCTCAGTACTTAGGGTGCTTGGTGCTCAGTACTCAGGGTGCTCAGTGCTCAGTACTCGGTGTGCTGGGTGCTCAGTGCTCAGCCTGCTCAGTGCTCAGTGCTTGGGGTGCTGGGCGCTCAGTGCTCAGGGCGCTGGGTGCTCAGTGCTCGGGGTGCTGTGTGCTCAGTACTCGGGGTGCTGGGTGCTCAGTGTTCAGGTTGCTCAGTGCTCAGTACTCAGTGCTCAGGGTGCTCAGTGCTCAGTGCTCAGGGTGCTGGGTGTTCAGTACTCAGGGTGCTGGGTGCTCAGTACTCAGGGTGCTGGGTGCTCAGTGCTCAGGGTGCTGGGTTCTCAGTGCTCGGGGCCCTGGGTGCTCAGTGCTCGGGGTGCTCGGAGCTCAGTACTCAGGGTGCTGGGTGCTCAGTGCTCGGGGTGATCGGTGCTCAGTACTCAGGGTGCTGGGTGCTCAGTGCTCTGGGTGCTCGGTGCTCAGTACGTTGGGTGCTCACTACTCAGGGTGCTGGGTGCTCAGTGCTCAGGGTGCTGGGTGCTCAGTGCTCAGGGTGCTGGGTGCTCAGTGCTCAGGGTGCTGGGTGCTCAGTACTCAGGGTGCTGGGTGCTCAGTACTCAGGGTGCTGGGTGCTCAGTACTCGGGTGCTGGGTGCTCAGTGCTCAGGGTGCTGGGTGCTCAGTGCTCAGGGTGCTGGGTGCTCAGTGCTCAGTGTGCTCGGTGCTCAGTACGTTGGGTGCTCACTACTCAGGGTGCTGGGTGCTCAGTGCTCAGGGTGCTGGGTGCTCAGTGCTCAGGGTGCTGGGTGCTCAGTGCTCAGGGTGCTGGGTGCTCAGTACTCAGGGTGCTGGGTGCTCAGTGCTCGGGGTGCTGGGTGCTCAGTGCTCAGGGTGCTGGGTGCTCAGTACTCAGGGTGCTGGGTGCTCAGTACTCGGGGTGCTGGGTGCTCAGTATTCAGGGTGCTGGGTGCTCAGTACTCATTGTGCTGGGTGCTCAGTACTCGGGTGCTGGGTGCTCAGTGCTCAGGGTGCTGGGTGCTCAGTGCTCAGGGTGCTGGGTGCTCAGTACTCGGGGTGCTCGGTGCTCAGTACTCAGGGTGCTGGGTGCTCAGTACTCAGGGTGCTGGGTGCTCAGTACTCAGGGTGCTCGGTGCTCAGTACTGAGGGTGCTGGGTGCTCAGTGCTCAGGGTGCTGGGTGCTCAGTGCTCGCGATGCTGCGTGCTCAGTGCTCAGTACTCAGGGTCCTGGGTGCTCAGTACTCAGGGTGCTGTGTGCTCAGTGCTCAGGGTGCTGGGTGCTCAGTGCTCAGGGTGCTGGGTGCTCAGTGCTCAGGGTGCTGGGTGCTCAGTACTCAGGGTGCTGGGTGCTCAGTGCTCGGGGTGCTGGGTGCTCAGTACTCGGGTGTTGGGTTCTCAGTGCTCAGGGTGCTGGGTGCTCAGTGCTCGGGGTGCTGGGTGCTCAGTGCTCAGTACTCAGGGTGCTGGGTGCTTAGTACTCGGGGTGCTGGATGCTCAGTGCTCAGTACTCAGGGTGCTGGGTGCTCAGTGCTCAGGTTGCTCGGTGCTCAGTACTCGGGGTGCTGGGTGCTCATTCTTGGGGTGCTGGGTGCTCAGTGCTCGGGGTGCTGCTTGCGCAGTACTCAGGGTGCTGGGTGCTCAGTGCTCAGGGTGCTGGGTGCTCAGTACTCAGGGTGCTGGGTGCTCAGTGCTCAGGGTGCTGGGTGCTCAGTACTCAGGGTGCTGGGCGCACAGTGCTCAGGGTGCTGGGTGCTCAGTACACAGGGTGCTGGGAGCTCAATGCTCACGGTGATCGGTGCTCAGTACTCAGTGTGCTCAGTACTCAGGGTACTGGGTGCTCGGTGCTCGGGGTGCTGGGAGCTCAGTACTCAGGGTGCTGGGTGCTCAGTGCTCGGGGTGCTGGGTGCTCAGTGCTCAGGGTGATCGGTGCTCAGTACTGAGGGTGCTGGGTGCTCAGTGCTCAGGGTGCTGGGTGTTCAGTCCACAGGGTGCTCAGTGCTCAGGGTGCTGGGTGCTCAGTGCTCGGGGTGCTTGGTGCTCAGTGCTCGGGGTGCTGGGTGTTCAGTGCTCAGTGCTCAGGGTGCTGGTTGCTCAGTACTCAGGGTGCTGGATGCTCAGTACTCAGGATGCTGGGTGCTCAGTGCTCAGGGTGCTGGGTGCTCAGTACTCAGGGTGCTGGGTGATCAGTGCTCGGGGTGCTGGGTGCTCAGTGCTGAGTGTGCTGGGTGCTCAGTGCTCAGGGTGCTGGGTGCTCAGTACTCAGGGTGCTGGGTGCTCAGTGCTCGGGTTGCTCGGTGCTCAGTACTCAAGGTGCTGGTTGCTCAGTGCTCAGGGTGCTGGGTGCTCAGTGATCAGGGTGCTGGGTGCTCAGTACTCAGGGTGCTCGGTGCTCAGTACTCAGGGTTCTCAGTGCTCAGTACTCAGGGTGCTGGGTACTCAGTGCTCAGGGTGCTGGGTGCTCAGTACTCAGGGTGCTCAGTGCTCAGTACTTAGGGTGCTTGGTGCTCAGTACTCAGGGTGCTCAGTGCTCAGTACTCGGTGTGCTGGGTGCTCAGTCCTCAGGGTGCTCAGTGCTCAGTGCTTGCGGTGCTGGGCGCTCAGTGCTCAGGGCGCTGGGTGCTCAGTGCTCGGGGTGCTCTGTGCTCAGTACTCGGGGTGCTGGGTGCTCAGTGTTCAGGTTGCTCAGTGCTCAGTACTCAGTGCTCAGGGTGCTCAGTGCTCAGTGCTCAGGGTGCTGGGTGTTCAGTACTCAGGGTGCTGGGTGCTCAGTACTCAGGGTGCTGGGTGCTCAGTGCTCAGGTTGCTGGGTTCTCAGTGCTCGGGGCGCTGGGTGCTCAGTGCTCGGGGTGCTCGGAGCTCAGTACTCAGGGTGCTGGGTGCTCAGTGCTCGGGGTGATCGGTGCTCAGTACTCAGGGTGCTGGGTGCTCAGTGCTCGGGGTGCTCGGTGCTCAGTACGTTGGGTGCTCACTACTCAGGGTGCTGGGTGCTCAGTGCTCAGGGTGCTGGGTGCTCAGTGCTCAGGGTGCTGGGTGCTCAGTGCTCAGGGTGCTGGGTGCTCAGTACTCAGGGTGCTGGGTGCTCAGTACTCAGGGTGCTGGGTGCTCAGTAGTCGGGTGCTGGGTGCTCAGTGCTCAGGGTGCTGGGTGCTCAGTGCTCAGGGTGCTGGGTGCTCAGTGCTCAGTGTGCTCGGTGCTCAGTACATTGGGTGCTCACTACTCAGGGTGCTGGGTGCTCAGTGCTCAGGGTGCTGGGTGCTCAGTGCTCAGGGTGCTGGGTGCTCAGTGCTCAGGGTGCTGGGTGCTCAGTACTCAGGGTGCTGGGTGCTCAGTGCTCGGGGTGCTGGGTGCTCAGTGCTCAGGGTGCTGGGTGCTCAGTACTCAGGGTGCTGGGTGCTCAGTACTCGGCGTGCTGGGTGCTCAGTATTCAGGGTGCTGGGTGCTCAGTACTCATTGTGCTGGGTGCTCAGTACTCGGGTGCTGGGTGCTCAGTGCTCAGGGTGCTGGGTGCTCAGTGCTCAGGGTGCTGGGTGCTCAGTACTCGGGGTGCTCGGTGCTCAGTACTCAGGGTGCTGGGTGCTCAGTACTCAGGGTGCTGGGTGCTCAGTACTCAGGGTGCTCGGTGCTCAGTACTGAGGGTGCTGGGTGCTCAGTGCTCAGGGTGCTGGGTGCTCAGTGCTCGGGGTGCTGCGTGCTCAGTGCTCAGTACTCAGGGTCCTGGGTGCTCAGTACTCAGGGTGTTGTGTCCTCAGTACTCGGGGTGCTGGGTGCTCAGTACTCAGGGTGCTGGGTGCTCAGTACTCAGGGTGCTGGTTGCTTAGTACTCGGGTGCTGGGTGCTCAGTGCTCAGGGTGCTGGGTGCTCAGTACTCAGGGTGTTGTGTCCTCAGTACTCGGGGTGCTGGGTGCTCAGTACTCAGGGTGCTGGGTGCTCAGTACTCAGGGTGCTGGTTGCTTAGTACTCGGGTGCTGGGTGCTCAGTGCTCAGGGTGCTGGGTGCTCAGTGCTCGGGGTGCTGGGTGCTCAGTGCTCAGTACTCAGGGTGCTGGGTGCTCAGTACTCGGGGTGCTAGGTGCTCAGTGCTCAGTACTCAGGGTGCTGGGTGCTCAGTGCTCAGGGTGCTGGGTGCTCAGTGCTGAGTGTGCTGGGTGCTCAGTGCTCAGGGTGCTGGGTACTCAGTGCTCAGGGTACTGGGTGCTCAGTACTCAGGGTGCTGGATGCTCAGTGCTCAGGGTGCTGGGTGCTCAGTGCTCGGGGTGCTGGGTGCTCAGTGCTCGGGGTGCTGGGTGCTCAGTGCTCGGGGTGCTCGGTTCTCAGTAATCAGGGTGCTGGGTGCTCAGTGCTCAGGGTGCTCGATGCTCAGTATGTTGGGTGCTCACTACTCAGGGTGCCGCGTGCTCAGTGCTCAGGGTGCTGGGTGCTCAGTGCTCAGGGTGCTGGGTGCTCATTGATCAGGGTGCTGGGTGCTCAGTACTCAGGGTGCTGGGTGCTCAGTGCTCGGGGTGCTGGGTGCTCAGTGCTCAGGGTGCTGGGTGCTCAGTACTCAGGGTGTTGGTTGCCCAGTACTCGGGGTGCTTTGTGCTCAGTACTCAGGGTGCTGGGTGCTCAGTACTCAGGGTGCTGGGTGCTCAGTACTCGGGTGCTGGGTGCTCAGTGCTCAGGGTGCTGGGTGCTCAGTGCTCGGGGTGCTGGGTGCTCAGTGCTCAGTACTCAGGGTGCTGGGTGCATAGTACTCGGGGTGCTGGATGTTCAGTGCTCAGTACTCAGAGTGCTGGGTGCTCAGTGCTCAGGGTGCTGGGTGCTCAGTGCTCAGGGTGCTGGGTGCTCAGTGCTCAGGGTGCTGGGTACTCAGTGCTCAGGGTGCTGGGTGCTCAGTACTCAGGGTGCTGGGTGCTCAGTGCTCACGGTGCTGGGTGCTCAGTGCTCGGGGTGCTGGGTGCTCAGTGCTCGGGGTGCTGGGTGCTCAGTGCTCGAGGTGCTCAGTACTCAGGGTGCTGTATGTTCATTGTTCAGTGTGCTGGGTGCTCAGTACTCAGGGTGCTCGGTGCTTAGTACTCAGGGTGCTGGGTGCTCAGTACTCCGGGTGCTGGGTGCTCAGTGCTTGGGGTCCTCGGTGCTCAGTACTCAGTGCTCAGGGTGCTCAGTGCTCAGTGTTCAGGGTGCTGGGTGCTCAGTGCTCGAGGTGCTCAGTACTCAGGGTGCTGTATGTTCATTGTTCAGTGTGCTGAGTGCTCAGTACTCAGGGTGCTCGGTGGTTAGTACTCAGGGTGCTGGGTGCGCAGTACTCCGGGTGCTGGGTGCTCAGTGCTCGGGGTGCTCGGTGCTCAGTACTCAGTGCTCAGGGTGCTCAGTGCTCAGTGCTCAGGGTGCTGGGTGTTCAGTACTCAGGGTGCTGGGTGCTCAGTACTCAGGGTGCTGGGTGCTCAGTACTCAGGGTGCTGGGTGCTCAGTACTGAGGGTGCTGGGTGCTCAGTGCTCAGGGTGCTCGGTGCTCAGTACTCGGGGTGCTGGGTGCTCATTCTTGGGGTGCTGGGTGCTCAGTGCTCGGGGTGCTGCTTGCGCAGTACTCAGGGTGCTGGGTGCTCAGTGCTCAGGGTGCTGGGTGCTCAGTACTCAGGGTGCTGTGTGCTCAGTGCTAAGGGTGCTGGGTGCTCAGTACTCAGGGTGCTGGGCGCACAGTGCTCAGGGTGCTGGGTGCTCAGTACACAGGGTGCTGGGAGCTCAGTGCTCAGGGTGATCGGTGCTCAGTACTCAGGGTGCTCAGTACTCAGGGTACTGGGTGCTCAGTGCTCGGGGTGCTGGGAGCTCAGTACTCAGGGTGCTGGGTGCTCAGTGCTCGGGGTGCTGGGTGCTCAGTGCTCAGGGTGATCGGTGCTCAGTACTGAGGGTGCTGGGTGCTCAGTGCTCAGGGTGCTGGGTGCTCAGTGCTCGGGGTGCTGGGTGCTCAGTGCTCGGGGTGCTGGGTGCTCAGTGCTCGGGGTGCTGGGTGTTCAGTGCTCAGTGCTCGGGGTGCTGGGTGCTCAGTGCTCAGTGCTCAGGGTGCTGGTTGCTCAGTACTCAGGGTGCTGGGTGCTCAGTACTCAGGGTGCTGGGTGCTCAGTGTTCAGGGTGCTGGGTGCTCAGTACTCAGGGTGTTGTGTCCTCAGTACTCGGGGTGCTGGGTGCTCAGTACTCAGGGTGCTGGGTGCTCAGTACTCAGGGTGCTGGTTGCTTAGTACTCGGGTGCTGGGTGCTCAGTGCTCAGGGTGCTGGGTGCTCAGTACTCAGGGTGTTGTGTCCTCAGTACTCGGGGTGCTGGGTGCTCAGTACTCAGGGTGCTGGGTGCTCAGTACTCAGGGTGCTGGTTGCTTAGTACTCGGGTGCTGGGTGCTCAGTGCTCAGGGTGCTGGGTGCTCAGTGCTCGGGGTGCTGGGTGCTCAGTGCTCAGTACTCAGGGTGCTGGGTGCTCAGTACTCGGGGTGCTAGGTGCTCAGTGCTCAGTACTCAGGGTGCTGGGTGCTCAGTGCTCAGGGTGCTGGGTGCTCAGTGCTGAGTGTGCTGGGTGCTCAGTGCTCAGGGTGCTGGGTACTCAGTGCTCAGGGTACTGGGTGCTCAGTACTCAGGGTGCTGGATGCTCAGTGCTCAGGGTGCTGGGTGCTCAGTGCTCGGGGTGCTGGGTGCTCAGTGCTCGGGGTGCTGGGTGCTCAGTGCTCGGGGTGCTCGGTTCTCAGTAATCAGGGTGCTGGGTGCTCAGTGCTCAGGGTGCTCGATGCTCAGTATGTTGGGTGCTCACTACTCAGGGTGCCGCGTGCTCAATGCTCAGGGTGCTGGGTGCTCAGTGCTCAGGGTGCTGGGTGCTCAGTACTCAGGGTGCTGGGTGCTCAGTGCTCGGGGTGCTGGGTGCTCAGTGCTCAGGGTGCTGGGTGCTCAGTACTCAGGGTGTTGGTTGCCCAGTACTCGGGGTGCTTTGTGCTCAGTACTCAGGGTGCTGGGTGCTCAGTACTCAGGGTGCTGGGTGCTCAGTGCTCAGGGTGCTGGGTGCTCAGTGCTCAGGGTGCTGGGTGCTCAGTGCTCGGGGTGCTGGGTGCTCAGTGCTCAGTACTCAGGGTGCTGGGTGCTTAGTACTCGGGGTGCTGGATGCTCAGTGCTCAGTACTCAGGGTGCTGGGTGCTCAGTGCTCAGGGTGCTGGGTGCTCAGTGCTCAGGGTGCTGGGTGCTCAGTTCTCAGGGTGCTGGGTACTCAGTGCTCAGGGTGCTGGGTGCTCAGTACTCAGGGTGCTGGGTGCTCAGTGCTCACGGTGCTGGGTGCTCAGTGCTCGGGGTGCTGGGTGCTCAGTGCTCGGGGTGCTGGGTGCTCAGTGCTCGGGGTGCTCGGTGCTCAGTACTCCGGGTGCTGGGTGCTCAGTGCTCGAGGTGCTCAGTACTCAGGGTGCTGTATGTTCAGTGTTCAGGGTGCTGGGTGCTCAGTACTCAGGGTGCTCGGTGCTTAGTACTCAGGGTGCTGGGTGCTCAGTACTCCGGGTGCTGGGTGCTCAGTGCTCGGGGTGCTCGGTGCTCAGTACTCAGTGCTCAGGGTGCTCAGTGCTCAGTGCTCAGGGTGCTGGGTGTTCAGTACTCAGGGTGCTGGGTGCTCAGTACTCAGGGTGCTGGGTGCTCAGTACTCGGGGTGCTCGGTGCTCATTGCTCAGGGTGCTGGGTGCTCAGTACTCAGGGTGCTGGGTGCTCAGTACTCAGGGTGCTGGGTGCTCATTGCTCAGGGTGCTGGGTACTCAGTGCTCAGTGTGCTCGGTGCTCAGTACTCGGGGTGCTGGGTGCTCATTCTTGGGGTGCTGGGTGCTCAGTGCTCGCGGTGCTGCTTGCGCAGTACTCAGGGTGCTGGGTGCTCAGTGCTCAGGGTGCTGGGTGCTCAGTACTCAGGGTGCTGGGTGCTCAGTGCTCAGGGTGCTGGGTGCTCAGTACTCAGGGTGCTGGGCGCACAGTGCTCAGGGTGCTGGGTGCTCAGTACACAGGGTGCTGGGAGCTCAGTGCTCAGGGTGATCGGTGCTCAGTACTCAGTGTGCTCAGTACTCAGTGTACTAGGTGCTCAGTGCTCGGGGTGCTGGGAGCTCAGTACTCAGGGTGCTGGGTGCTCAGTGCTCGGGGTGCTGGGTGCTCAGTCCACAGGGTGCTCAGTGCTCAGGGTGCTGGGTGCTCAGTGCTCGGGGTGCTTGGTGCTCAGTGCTCGGGGTGCTGGATGCTCAGTGCTCAGGTTGCTGGGTGCTCAGTACTCAGGGTGCTGGGTGCTCAGTACTCAGGGTGCTCGGTGCTCAGTACTCAGGGTTCTCAGTGCTCAGTACTCAGGGTGCTGGGTGTTCAGTCCACAGGGTGCTCAGTGCTCAGGGTGCTGGTTGCTCAGTACTCAGGGTGCTGGATGCTCAGTACTCAGGGTGCTGGGTGCTCAGTGCTCAGGTTGCTGGGTGCTCAGTACTCAGGGTGCTGGGTGATCAGTGCTCGGGGTGCTGGGTGCTCAGTGCTCAGTGTGCTGGGTGCTCAGTGCTCAGGGTGCTGGGTGCTCAGTACTCAGGGTGCTGGGTGCTCAGTGCTCGGGTTGCTCGGTGCTCAGTACTCAAGGTGCTGGGTGCTCAGTGCTCAGGGTGCTGGGTGCTCAGTGATCAGGGTGCTGGGTGCTCAGTACTCAGGGTGCTCGGTGCTCAGTACTCAGGGTTCTCAGTGCTCAGTACTCAGGGTGCTGGGTACTCAGTGCTCAGGGTGCTGGGTGCTCAGTACTCAGGGTGCTCAGTGCTCAGTACTCGGTGTGCTGGGTGCTCAGTGCTCAGCCTGCTCAGTGCTCAGTGCTCGGAGTGCTGGGCGCTCAGTGCTCAGGGCGCTGGGTGCTCAGTGCTCGGGGTGCTGTGTGCTCAGTACTCGGGGTGCTGGGTGCTCAGTGCTCAGGTTACTCAGTGCTCAGTACTCAGTCCTCAGGGTGCTCAGTGCTCAGTGCTCAGGGTGCTGGGTGCTCAGTACTCAGGGTGCTGGGTGCTCAGTGCTCAGGGTGCTGGGTGCTCAGTGCTCGGGGCGCTGGGTGCTCAGTGCTCGGGGTGCTCGGAGCTCAGTACTCAGGGTGCTGGGTGCTCAGTGCTCGGGGTGATCGGTGCTCAGTACTCAGGGTGCTGGGTGCTCAGTGCTCGGGGTGCTCGGTGCTCAGTACGTTGGGTGCTCACTACTCAGGGTGCTGGGTACTCAGTGCTCAGGGTGCTGGGTGCTCAGTGCTCAGGGTGCTGGGTGCTCAGTGCTCAGGGTGCTGGGTGCTCAGTACTCAGGGTGCTGGGTGCTCAGTACTCAGGGTGCTGGGTGCTCAGTACGTTGGGTGCTCACTACTCAGGGTGCTGGGTACTCAGTGCTCAGGGTGCTGGGTGCTCAGTGCTCAGGGTGCTGGGTGTTCAGTACTCAGGGTGCTGGGTGCTCAGTACTCAGGGTGCTGGGTGCTCAGTACGTTGGGTGCTCACTACTCAGGGTGCTGGGTACTCAGTGCTCAGGGTGCTGGGTGCTCAGTGCTCAGGGTGCTGGGTGTTCAGTACTCAGGGTGCTGGGTGCTCAGTACTCAGGGTGCTGGGTGCTCAGTGCTCAGGGTGCTGGGTGCTCAGTGCTCGGGGCGCTGGGTGCTCAGTGCTCGGGGTGCTCGGAGCTCAGTACTCAGGGTGCTGGGTGCTCAGTGCTCGGGGTGATCGGTGCTCAGTACTCAGGGTGCTGGGTGCTCAGTGCTCGGGGTGCTCGGTGCTCAGTACGTTGGGTGCTCACTACTCAGCGTGCTGGGTACTCAGTGCTCAGGGTGCTGGGTGCTCAGTGCTCAGGGTGCTGGGTGCTCAGTGCTCAGGGTGCTGGGTGCTCAGTGCTCAGGGTCCTGGGTGCTCAGTGCTCAGGGTGCTCGGTGCTCAGTACGTTGGGTGCTCACTACTCAGGGTGCTGGGTGCTCAGTGCTCAGGGTGCTGGGTGCTCAGTACTCAGGGTGCTGGGTGCTCAGTGCTCGGGGTGCTGGGTGCTCAGTGCTCAGGGTGCTGGGTGCTCAGTACTCAGGGTGCTGGGTGCTCAGTACTCGGGTGCTGGGTGTTCAGTGCTCAGGTTGCTGGGTGCTCAGTGCTCGGGGTGCTGGGTGCTCAGTGCTCAGTACTCAGGGTGCTGGGTGCTCAGTGCTCGGGGTGCTGCGTGCTCAGTGCTCAGTACTCAGGGTCCTGGGTGCTCAGTACTCAGGGTGCTGTGTGCTCAGTGCTCAGGGTGCTGGGTGCTCAGTGCTCAGGGTGCTGGGTGCTCAGTGCTCAGGGTGCTGGGTGCTCAGTACTCAGGGTGCTGGGTGCTCAGTGCTCCGGGTGCTGGGTGCTCAGTGCTCAGGGTGCTGGGTGCTCAGTACTCAGGGTGTTGTGTCCTCAGTACTCGGGGTGCTGGGTGCTCAGTACTCAGGGTGCTGGTTGCTTAGTACTCGGGTGCTGGGTGCTCAGTTCTCAGGGTGCTGGGTGCTCAGTGCTCGGGGTGCTGGGTGCTCAGTGCTCAGTACTCAGGGTGCTGGGTGCTCAGTACTCGGGGTGCTAAGTGCTCAGTGCTCAGTACTCAGGGTGCTTGGTGCTCAGTGCTCAGGGTGCTGGGTGCTCAGTGCTCGGGGTGCTGGGTGCTCAGTGCTCGGGGTGCTGGGTGCTCAGTGCTCGGGGTGCTCGGTTCTCAGTACTCAGGGTGCTGGGTGCTCAGTGCTCAGGGTGCTGGGTGCTCAGTACTTGGTGTGCTCGGTTCTCAGTACTCAGGGTGCTGGGTGCTCAGTACTCAGGGTGCTGGGTGCTCAGTACTCGGGTGCTGGGAGCTCAGTGCTCAGGGTGCTGGGTGCTCAGTGCTCGGGGTGCTGGGTGCTCAGTGCTCAGTACTCAGGGTGCTGGGTGCTTAGTACTCGGGGTGCTGGATGCTCAGTGCTCAGTACTCAGGGTGCTGGGTGCTCAGTGCTCAGGGTGCTGGGTGCTCAGTGCTCAGGGTGCTGGGTGCTCAGTGCTCAGGGTGCTGGGTACTCAGTGCTCAGGGTGCTGGGTGCTCAGTACTCAGGGTGCTGGGTGCTCAGTGCTCACGGTGCTGGGTGCTCAGTGCTCGGGGTGCTGGGTGCTCTGTGCTCGGGGTGCTGGGTGCTCAGTGCTCGGGGTGCTCTGTGCTCAGTACTCAGGGTGCTGTGTGCTCAGTGCTCGAGGTGCTCAGTACTCAGGGTGCTGTATGTTCAGTGTTCAGGGTGCTGGGTGCTCAGTACTCAGGGTGCTCGGTGCTTAGTACTCAGGGTGCTGGGTGCTCAGTACTCCGGGTGCTGGGTGCTCAGTGCTCGGGGTGCTCGGTGCTCAGTACTCAGTGGTCATGGTGCTCAGTGCTCAGTGCTCAGGGTGCTGGGTGTTCAGTACTCAGGGTGCTGGGTGCTCAGTACTCAGGGTGCTGGGTGCTCAGTACTCGGGGTGCTCGGTGCTCATTGCTCAGGCTGCTGGGTGCTCAGTACTCAGGGTGCTGGGTGCACAGTACTCAGGGTGCTGGGTGCTCAGTGCTCAGGGTGCTGGGTACTCAGTGCTCAGGGTGCTCGGTGCTCAGTACTCGGGGTGCTGGGTGCTCATTCTTGGGGTGCTGGGTGCTCAGTGCTCGGGGTGCTGCTTGCGCAGTACTCAGGGTGCTGGGTGCTCAGTGCTCAGGGTGCTGGGTGCTCAGTACTCAGGGTGCTGGGAGCTCAGTGCTCAGGGTGATTGGTGCTCAGTACTCAGGGTGCTCAGTACTCAGGGTACTGGGTGCTCATTGCTCGGGGTGCTGGGAGCTCAGTACTCAGGGTGCTGGGTGCTCAGTGCTCGGGGTGCTGGGTGCTCAGTGCTCAGGGTGATCGGTGCTCAGTACTGAGGGTGCTGGGTGCTCAGTGCTCAGGGTTCTGGGTGTTCAGTCCACAGTTTGCTCAGTGCTCAGGGTGCTGGGTGCTCAGTGCTCGGGGTGCTGGGTGCTCAGTGCTCGGGGTGCTGGGTGTTCAGTGCTCAGTGCTCAGGGTGCTGGGTGCTCAGTGCTCAGTGCTCAGGGTGCTGGTTGCTCAGTACTCAGGGTGCTGGGTGCTCAGTACTCAGGGTTCTGGGTGCTCAGTGCTCAGGGTGCTGGGTGCTCAGTACTCAGGGTGCTGGGTGATCAGTGCTCGGGGTGCTTTGTGCTCAGTGCTCAGGGTGCTGGGTGCTCAGTGCTCAGGGTGCTGGGTGCTCAGTACTCAGGGTGCTGGGTGCTCAGTGCTCGGGTTGCTCGGTGCTCAGTACTCAAGGTGCTGGGTGCTCAGTGCTCGGGGGGCTGGGTGCTCAGTGATCAGGGTGCTGGGTGCTCAGTACTCAGGGTGCTCGGTGCTCAGTACTCAGGGTTCTCGGTGCTCAGTACTCAGGGTGCTGGGTACTCAGTGCTCAGGGTGCTGGGTGCTCAGTATTCAGGGTGCTCAGTGCTCAGTACTTAGGGTGCTTGGTGCTCAGTACTCAGGGTGCTCAGTGCTCAGTACTCGGTGTGCTGGGTGCTCAGTGCTCAGGGTGCTCAGTGCTCAGTGCTCGGGGTGCTGGGTGCTCAGTGCTCAGGGCGCTGGGTGCTCAGTGCTCGGGGTGCTGTGTGCTCAGTACTCGGGGTGCTGGGTGCTCAGTGCTCAGGTTGCTCAGTGCTCCGTACTCAGTGCTCAGGGTGCTCAGTGCTCAGTGCTCAGGGTGCTCGGTGCTCAGTACGTTGGGTGCTCACTACTCAGGGTGCTGGGTGCTCAGTGCTCAGGGTGCTGGGTGCTCAGTGCTCAGGGTGCTGGGTGCTCAGTGCTCAGGGTGCTGGGTGCTCAGTACTCAGGGTGCTGGGTGCTCAGTATTCAGGGTGCTGGGTGCTCAGTACTCGGGTGCTGGGTGCTCAGTGCTCAGGGTGCTGGGTGCTCAGTGCTCAGGGTGCTGGGTGCTCAGTGCTCGGGGTGCTCGGTGCTCAGTACGTTGGGTGCTCACTACTCAGGGTGCTGGGTGCTCAGTGCTCAGGGTGCTGGGTGCTCAGTGCTCAGGGTGCTGGGTGCTCGGTGCTCTGGGTGCTAGGTGCTCAGTACTCAGGGTGCTGGGTGCTCAGTGCTCGGGGTGCTGGGTGCCCAGTGCTCAGGGTGCTGGGTGCTCAGTACTCAGGGTGCTGGGTGCTCAGTACTCGGGGTGCTGCGTGCTCAGTATTTAGGGTGCTGGGTGCTCAGTACTCATTGTGCTGGGTGCTCAGTACTCGGGTGCTGGGTGCTCAGTTCTCAGGGTGCTGGGTGCTCAGTGCTCGGGGTGCTGGGTGCTCAGTGCTCAGTACTCAGGGTGCTGGGTTCTCAGTGCTCGGGGTGCTGCGTGCTCAGTCCTCAGTACTCAGGGTGCTGGGTTCTCAGTACTCGGGGTGCTGCGTGCTCAGTATTCAGGGTGCTGGGTGCTCAGTACTCATTGTGCTGGGTGCTCAGTACTCAGGGTGCTGTGTGCTCAGTGCTCAGGGTGCTGGGTGCTCAGTGCTCAGGGTGCTGGGTGCTCAGTGCTCAGGGTGCTGGGTGCTCAGTACTCAGGGTGCTGGGTGCTCAGTGGTCGGGGTGCTGGGTGCTCAGTGCTCAGGGTGCTGGGTGCTCAGTACTCAGGGTGTTGTGTCCTCAGTACTCGGGGTGCTGGGTGCTCAGTACTCAGGGTGCTGGGTGCTCAGTACTCAGGGTGCTGGTTGCTTAGTACTCGGGTGCTGGGTGCTCAGTGCTCAGGGTGCTGGGTGCTCAGTACTCAGGGTGCTGGGTGCTCAGTACTCGGGGTGCTGGGTGCTCAGTATTCAGGGTGCTGGGTGCTCAGTACTCATTGTGCTGGGTGCTCAGTACTCGGGTGCTGGGTGCTCAGTGCTCAGGGTGCTGGGTGCTCAGTGCTCGGGGTGCTGGGTGCTCAGTGCTCAGTACTCAGGGTGCTGGGTGCTCAGTGCTCGGGGTGCTGCGTGCTCAGTGCTCAGTACTCAGGGTCCTGGGTGCTCAGTACTCAGGGTGCTGTGTGCTCAGTGCTCAGGGTGCTGGGTGCTCAGTGCTCAGGGTGCTGGGTGCTCAGTGCTCAGGGTGCTGGGTGCTCAGTACTCAGGGTGCTGGGTGCTCAGTGCTCGGGGTGCTGGGTGCTCAGTGCTCAGGGTGCTGGGTGCTCAGTACTCAGGGTGTTGTGTCCTCAGTACTCGGGGTGCTGGGTGCTCAGTACTCAGGGTGCTGGTTGCTTAGTACTCCGGTGCTGGGTGCTCAGTGCTCAGGGTGCTGGGTGCTCAGTGCTCGGGGTGCTGGGTGCTCAGTGCTCAGTACTCAGGGTGCTGGGTGCTCAGTACTCGGGGTGCTAGGTGCTCAGTGATCAGTACTCAGGGTGCTGGGTGCTCAGTGCTCAGGGTGCTGGGTGCTCAGTGCTCAGGGTGCTGGGTGCTCAGTGCTCAGGGTGCTGGGTACTCAGTGCTCAGGGTACTGGGTGCTCAGTACTCAGGGTGCTGGGTGCTCAGTGCTCAGGGTGCTGGGTGCTCAGTGCTCGGGGTGCTGGGTGCTCAGTGCTCGGGGTGCTCGGTTCTCAGTACTCAGGGTGCTGGGTGCTCAGTGCTCAGGGTGCTCGATGCTCAGTATGTTGGGTGCTCACTACTCAGGGTGGTGCGTGCTCAGTGCTCAGGGTGCTGGGTGCTCAGTGCTCAAGGTGCTGGGTGCTCAGTGCTCAGGGTGCTGGGTGCTCAGTACTCAGGGTGCTGGGTGCTCAGTGCTCGGGGTGCTCGGTTCTCAGTACTCAGGGTGCTGGGTGCTCAGTGCTCAGGGTGCTCGATGCTCAGTATGTTGGGTGCTCACTACTCAGGCTGCTGAGTGCTCAGTGCTCAGCGTGCTGGGTGCTCAGTGCTCAGGGTGCTGGGTGCTCAGTGCTCAGGGTGCTGGGTGCTCAGTACTCAGGGTGCTGGGTGCTCAGTGCTCGGGGTGCTGGGTGCTCAGTGCTCAGGGTGCTGGGTGCTCAGTACTCAGGGTGTTGGTTGCCCAGTACTCAGGGTGCTTTTTGCTCAGTACTCAGGGTGCTGGGTGCTCAGTACTCAGGGTGCTGGGTGCTCAGTACTCGGGTGCTGGGTGCTCAGTGCTCAGGGTGCTGGGTGCTCAGTGCTCGGGGTGCTGGGTGCTCAGTGCTCAGTACTCAGGGTGCTGGGTGCTTAGTACTCGGGGTGCTGGATGCTCAGTGCTCAGTACTCAGGGTGCTGGGTGCTCAGTGCTCAGGGTGCTGGGTGCTCAGTGCTCAGGGTGCTGGGTGCTCAGTGCTCAGGGTGCTGTGTACTCAGTGCTCAGGGTGCTGGGTGCTCAGTACTCAGGGTGCTGGGTGCTCAGTGCTCACGGTGCTGGGTGCTCAGTGCTCGGGGTGCTGGGTGCTCAGTGCTCGGGGTGCTGGGTGCTCAGTGCTCGGGGTGCTCGGTGCTCAGTACTCAGGGTGCTGGGTGCTCAGTGCTCGAGGTGCTCAGTACTCAGGGTGCTGGGTGCTCAGTGCTCAGGGTGCTGGGTGCTCAGTACTCAGGGTGCTGGGCGCACAGTGCTCAGGGTGCTGGGTGCTCAGTACACAGGGTGCTGGGAGCTCAGTGCTCAGGGTGATTGGTGCTCAGTACTCAGTGTGCTCAGTACTCAGGGTACTGGGTGCTCATTGCTCGGGGTGGTGGGAGCTCAGTACTCAGGGTGCTGGGTGCTCAGTGCTCGGGGTGCTGGTTGCTCAGTGCTCAGGGTGATCGGTGCTCAATACTGAGGGTGCTGGGTGCTCAGTGCTCAGGGTGCTGGGTGTTCAGTCCACAGGGTGCTCAGTGCTCAGGGTGCTGGGTGCTCAGTGCTCGGGGTGCTGGGTGCTCAGTTCTCGGGGTGCTGGGTGTTCAGTGCTCAGTGCTCAGGGTGCTGGGTGCTCAGTGCTCAGTGCTCAGGGTGCTGGTTGCTCAGTACTCAGGGTGCTGGGTGCTCAGTACTCAGGGTTCTGGGTGCTCAGTGCTCAGGGTGCTGGGTGCTCAGTACTCAGGGTGCTGGGTGATCAGTGCTCGGGGTGCTGGGTGCTCAGTGCTCAGGGTGCTGGGTGCTCAGTGCTCAGGGTGCTGGGTGCTCAGTACTCAGGGTGCTGGGTGCTCAGTGCTCGGGTTGCTTGGTGCTCAGTACTCACGGTGCTGGATGCTCAGTGCTCAGGGTGCTGGGTGCTCAGTGATCAGGGTGCTGGGTGCTCAGTACTCAGGGTGCTCGGTACTCAGTACTCAGGGTTCTCGGTGCTCAGTACTCAGGGTGCTGGGTACTCAGTGCTCAGGGTGCTGGGTGCTCAGTACTCAGGGTGCTCAGTGCTCAGTACTTAGGGTGCTTGGTGCTCAGTACTCAGGTTGCTCAGTGCTCAGGGTGCTCAGTGCTCAGTGCTCGGGGTGCTGGGTGCTCAGTGCTCAGGGCGCTGTGTGCTCAGTGCTCGGGGTGCTGTGTGCTCAGTACTCGGGGTGCTGGGTGCTCAGTGCTCAGGTTGCTCAGTGCTCAGTACTCAGTGCTCAGGGTGCTCAGTGCTCAGTGCTCAGGGTGCTGGGTGTTCAGTACTCAGGGTGCTGGGTGCTCAGTACTCAGGGTGCTGGGTGCTCAGTGCTCAGGGTGCTGGGTGCTCAGTGCTCGGGGCGCTGGGTGCTCAGTGCTCGGGGTGCTCGGAGCTCAGTACTCAGGGTGCTGGGTGCTCAGTGCTCGGGGTGATCGGTGCTCAGTGCTCAGGGTGCTGGGTGCTCAGTGCTCAGGGTGCTGGGTGCTCAGTGCTCGGGGTGCTCGGTGCTCAGTACGTTGGGTGCTCACTACTCAGGGTGCTGGGTGCTCAGTGCTCAGGGAGCTGGGTGCTCAGTGCTCAGGGTGCTGGGTGCTCAGTGCTCTGGGTGCTGGGTGCTCAGTACTCAGGGTGCTGGGTGCTCAGTGCTCGGGGTGCTGGGTGCTCAGTGCTCAGGGTGCTGGGTGCTCAGTACTCAGGGTGCTGTGTGCTCAGTACTCGGGGTGCTGCGTGCTCAGTATTCAGGGTGCTGGGTGCTCAGTACTCATTGTGCTGGGTGCTCAGTACTCGGGTGCTGGGTGCTCAGTGCTCAGGGTCCTGGGTGCTCAGTGCTTGGGGTGCTGGGTGCTCAGTGCTCAGTACTCAGGGTGCTGGGTGCTCAGTGCTCGGGGTGCTGCGTGCTCAGTGCTCAGTACTCAGGGTCCTGGGTGCTCAGTACTCAGGGTGCTGTGTGCTCAGTGCTCAGGGTGCTGGGTGCTCAGTGCTCAGGGTGCTGGGTGCTCAGTGCTCAGGGGTGCTGGGTGCTCAGTACTCAGGGTGCTGGGTGCTCAGTGCTCGGGGTGCTGGGTGCTCAGTGCTCAGGGTGCTGGGTGCTCAGAACTCAGGGTGTTATGTCCTCAGTACTCGGGGTGCTGGGTGCTCAGTACTCAGGGTGCTGGGTGCTCAGTACTCAGGGTGCTGGTTGCTTAGTACTCGGGTGCTGGGTGCTCAGTGCTCAGGGTGCTGGGTGCTCAGTACTCAGGGTGCTGGGTGCTCAGTGCTCGGGGTGCTCGGTTCTCAGTACTCAGGGTGCTGGGTGCTCAGTGCTCAGGGTGCTCGATGCTCAGTATGTTGGGTGCTCACTACTCAGGGTGCTGAGTGCTCAGTGCTCAGGGTGCTGGGTGCTCAGTGCTCAGGGTGCTGGGTGCTCAGTGCTCAGGGTGCTGGGTGCTCAGTACTCAGGGTGCTGGGTGCTCAGTGCTCGGGGTGCTGGGTGCTCAGTGCTCAGGGTGCTGGGTGCTCAGTACTCAGGGTGTTGGTTGCCCAGTACTCAGGGTGCTTTTTGCTCAGTACTCAGGGTGCTGGGTGCTCAGTACTCAGGGTGCTGGGTGCTCAGTACTCGGATGCTGGGTGCTCAGTGCTCAGGGTGCTGGGTGCTCAGTGCTCGGGGTGCTGGGTGCTCAGTGCTCAGTACTCAGGGTGCTGGGTGCTTAGTACTCGGGGTGCTGGATGCTCAGTGCTCAGTACTCAGGGTGCTGGGTGCTCAGTGCTCAGGGTGCTGGGTGCTCAGTGCTCAGG
>NW_024545193.1:0-22007 GCF_018167655.1 Microtus oregoni | reverse complement strand
CACACGAGTGAATGTTCGGTGGCCAACTAGAAATTGATCAGATAAATAGTGTGAGGGAAACACGATGGAGACCTGTGGAAGGTTTGAGTGCTATGGTTTCAGTGACTTCCAAAGAAGATGGGGCCAGTGAGATGCCTCAGTGGGTAAGGGTGCTTGCAGTCCAACAATGAAGGCCTGGACCCAAATTTCATCCCCAGAATCCACATACAGATGTAAGGACAAAACTGACTCCACAAAGTTGTCCTCTGACCGCCATCTATGTATTGTGGTATATGTGCCTGTTCACAGATGTCGTAGATACACACAGACACACGCACTCACGTAACAATACTAAAAAAAATAAAATCTAGAAAGAGAAATGTATAAAACATTCATTCCATGGCTCTGTATATTTCAGAGCCACTGTAAAACATTTTCCTACTATATCTTGATGTGCTGTTTCAAAAATCAGCGATAACTCCTCTTTTAAAGTTTAAAAACACATATTTCTGATCAGGCCTGTAGGAACCTTGGTATTAAAGTGGTAAGAACAAGTTTATCACATCTTAAGGAATCATCCCGATAAATAGGAATATTTGCTAATCCTTCACATATTCTTAACCATATTCACTGTTGTTAGTCCTTCACTAAAGGCTTCTTGTTTAGCAAGTCCTTTTAAGACAAGCTGGAACCTTTAGCACCATCCTTGTGGCTGCAGCATTTACATGTCATTAATTTCCGAAGACTTTATTAGAAAACAAAAGCAATGAAAGCCATTATTCAAGCAGAGCCACGAGGAGGGCATAGAAAGAGCAGTGTTTCATGGTCTCACTTAGAAGAGAGATCTGGAAAGCCGAGGCCAGAGGAGCAATAGAACGGCGGCTGTCTGAGGATGACTTAGGTGTCCGGGGATCGAGAGAAGGGAGCCACGGAATACAGAGTTAGTTCCAAGGAGCCAGGAAGAATACGAACAAGAGATCGCCTATACAATGTGGCAGCTGTGATCAATGGAACATGAGCATTCCTGAAGTTTCTAAGAAGAGCACAAATCTTCAGTGTTCTCACCACACACACACACACACACACACACACACACACACAAAAGTGTAGGTAATGTGTGTGCAAATTAGGCCTGCTCTAGTCTTTGTGCAGCGTCAACATGGTATATATGTGATAAATCCATTTTTGTTGATTTAAAAATATAGAACAGTAGAAGCTTAAATAAATTTTACCTCACGGTTTTAAATTTTTATTTTTATTATTTTTAATTTTGTGTGTAAGTGTGTGTGTGTTTGTGTGTGTGTGTATACACATGAATGCAGGTGCCCAGTGGGAGACAAGGAGCCAAACCCCCAGCAGCTGGAGATACAGAGAGTTGTGAGCTGCCTGACATGGACCACTGAGTCATGTCTCCAGCCTTTTACCTCATAATTCATTACAAGATTAACAGAAAGAATTCCAGTCAATCTCCTAAGTTATTTGATTTGAAAACCGAAGTTTGGTGAAGCCCACACATCACTGCTGGGAGAGCAGACTGACGACGGGCACTCTGGGAATTCTGACCACACATTTCCTATGGCTCACAATCCCCCCAACTCCCCAGCCCCCGCCACTTCTTAAACTTGACAGAGGCCGCTCCACCTTCTCCATGATGTAAGTAACCATTGAAGCCTTCTGGTCACTTGGGGCACCACGGTATGTAATGGCAATGACTGCGGCTTTTGAAGCACATAGAAGACCTGGCTTGTTATCTGGTCCCGCTGCTGAGTGGCTGGACAGTTTCCTTATTGATAAATGATAAACGGTGGGAGCATTACTTCATACGATTCTCAGAGGAAAGCGGAGGCCCCTGAAACTGCCTGGTACTTTATAAGTGCTCTGTTGAGTGGAGTCCATCCTTTCACCCTTGTTTGCCACTTACCTGAATTCCAACTTAACGCACTCCGTAATCATCCGTGTGCGGATATCTATCTGGCCTCTCTATAGCCTTCACTGCTCAGCTCATGGAAGCTACGCTTGCTGAAGTTCCATGCAATGAAATTATTACAAGCAGAAGACTAAAGAAGAGCAGTGCAATGCTTTCTGAACAGTAGCGTGTTTACCTTTTCCCAGGCCGAATTCAGAGGTGTATTTTGATGATTAACCACATACATTGATATACAAGCAGATCCGTATTTCTTAGAGAAATAGCCACTAAAATAACTGGGGAGGGTTTAAAAAGAGAGATCTGGGGGGAAAGTGAGGTGCGCGAGTTGAATTACCTCGCTGAGTTGGGGGCGCCTCCTCCAGGTGCCTCCTGCATTGAGAGCTGGCACAGATGTAGATGACTGTTCTTACGTAGTCGAGGCCACAGAGCTTCACCGTCTCCCTGCTCCTTGCTTGCACCGCAGTCAACAGGACGGAGAAGAGGAACAGAGCGAGAGTGGGACCCCTCATGCTGCCAGAGAACGTGAGAATTGGTGCAGTCAGCAGCACCCAGTGAATGCTTGAAGTTACCTCACCCTCTTGGGCCATTTATGCTAAGCCCCTGGACGCTCGATTGCTCGGACCTTATTTTAACAGTATTTACTAAGCACGTAGGTGACAGTGTGGAGGGCTAGCGATGTGCTTTTATGGTTATTGCTGGGTACTCAGTCATCCAAACACCTCCCTTCGTATTGCTGCATCTTCTTGGGAGTTACTGTGCAAATACGAGGCTTTGAGAAGCAGGAAGGTATAAGTTTCAGGGCCCACTTTTCATTTACTGACTGACAAAGCGCAAGCTTTAAACTCTGAAAGTCAATAGTGGTGTCCCTCTAGCATGGGAGATGACATCTGATGAAAGTTTCCAGGGAGTGGATGTGGTTTCTATGGTGATGCAGTAGGAAATCACACGGTGATGCAGTCTGCCACATGCCCTGGGTTTGATTTCTGGCTTTCCTCTCACCAGATCTAAAATTTAAAGAAACTTCTTTAAGTGCCCTTTAAAAAAATGCCGGTGACTGTCTCACTGCGTCACAGAGGTGATGAGATAATGAGTGACCACTTTACATGTTCGCAGTTCTGAGTTTCCTCACCGACATCTTACTTCAGCCTCAGGATAGACTAGGAAAGATAGCTTATCTTCAGAACTCAGAATTTCTATAGCTAGAATGTTCCTTGATGTCCTTAACATATGGGTTGGATATGCCTCTCTCAGCATACATTTCTATTATCATAAAGCCAACTTTATATTCCCAGACAGCTAAGCAATGAAATACCTCTTTTGGTAAGCCAGCTGAAGCCCTCATTTAAGCTGTGTGCCCAGAGCCTTCTGAGATCGAGCATCTCAGTTCCGGTTTTTATCCCTGAGACTGGCCTGCAGCCATGCCTGTGAAGACTTGCTAAACCAAAGACTTTAGTAAAGGACTAACAATGTTTCTGTCTTAGTGGGATGATGCTTTGAGATGTGATAAACTTGTTCTTACCACTCTAACACCAAGGTTCAAACAGACCTTATCAGAAATACAAGTGTTTTTAAATTAAAAGAGGAGTTGTCACTGGTTTTCGAAACAGCCCATCAAGATATAGTAGAAGAATGCTTTCAAGTAGCTCTGAAATTCATATCACTCTTTCCACGTATTTTGAGGTTTGATTAGAGAGAACCACCAAGGTAAAAATGTCCCATTTTGTGACCAGTCAGTTGGCTATTTATCATGTTCCTGGAGCATTTAATCCTTTTTCCTTGTTGGTTGACTCGTTAAGTGGGTGCTTCGATTTACTCTGCATTTATCTTTTTTGTTGTTGTTTTGCTTTGTTGTCGTTTGTTTTGTTTTTCAAGACAGGGCTTCTTTTTTCTCTTTCTAACAGCCATAACTGTCTTGAAACTCTCTTTGTAGACCAGGATAGCCTCCAACTCAGAGAGATCTGCTTGCCTCTATCTCCCAAGTGTGAGGCTCAAAGACATGCACCTCCACACCTGGTCGCAATTGTCTTTTCACGTCTCCTAGTCCATACAGACTGCAGTAACAAAACACCAGAGGTTGTAAAGTTTATAAACATAGAAATGTATTTCGTGTAGTTCTGGAAGCTGAGAACGACAAGGGCCAGGTAGTAGCATGGTCAGATTGGGGAAGTCCCTCTTCTGGGCTGTAGATAATTGATTTCACACTGGGCTCTCACACAGCAGGCGGGACACACCAGCTCTCTGGGGTCTCTTCTAAGAACAAGGGCTCTGCCCTTGTGGTCTCACCCCTCCCAAGGCTTCTCCTAAGCATACACCTTGAGCGCTGTCATTTCAAAATGTGGCTTTTCTTATAAGGAGCACAACTGTTCCAGCCACATCGGCGGCCTAACGGCACCTTTTCTCTCAGCACGTCCTGCACCGGTATGCAATATTAATCTCCCTGAGAGGGACTATGACCTTAAGATCTTTTTAAGAAGACGCATGGCCTAGAGACCCTTGAAGGAAACTGGGACCTCAGGGTCTGCCCTTTTCCAATAATTAATAGGATGACAGGAAGAAAGATAGGAATGAATGAAGAGAAAGACGGCAGTGGTAGAAAGCTCAGGTAGATCTAAGATTCTTCAGCTCTGCCTTTCCCCTCCCTCCCCTCATCCCTACTCTCCTCTTCTTCCCTCTCTTCCCCTCCTCCACTCCCCTTCCCTCCCCCTTTACTCTCCCTTCCCCTCCTCCCTATTCTCCCCTCTTCCCCTCCTCCACACTTCTCTCCCCTCCCCTCCTTTTCCTTCCCCTCCTCTCCTCTTCATGACCCTCACATTCCTGTTGTTGAGATCTAGCTGCTAAGCCAGCCCAGCACAGAGGAGAGCAGCCTGCTCCCTCCACAGAGCATGAGATGTGCACAGGAAAGATGTCCTTATCATATAAAATCATAGAGCACAAGAAAGATGTCCTTATCATATAAAATCATAGAGCACAAGAAAGATGTCCTTATCATATAAAATCATAGAGCACAAGAAAGATGTCCTTATCATATAAAATCATAGAGCTTTACGGGTTATTGGTTGTGACAGCATAACCTGGTTTATCCTGATGAACATAATTACCTTATAGTTACAACATCTTTGCAGATAGAGAGAATGTTTATAATAACCCAAAGAGTTTACTTAAAATGTTTTAAAACTTATATATGTGGGGGTGTTTCATCTGCGTGGACGTCTGTGTGTCATATGTGTCCTAGGAGGCCAGAAGAAGGCGGATCCTACAGCCACTACCTCGGTCCTCTGGAAGAACAGCCAGTGATCTTAATAGCTGAGCCATCTCTCCAGCCCCATGAATTATTATTGTCATTAACAATAGGAATTATCACATACTCAATGCATTGATTATAGGGAGGCCTATGAGCTATGGTTAATAACCAGCTTGGCAAACTGAAGTACAAATGTATGGATGCTTTTGAGATTGAGATCTACACAGAAAATCTATCCATGAAAACCTGTCCCAGTAAAATCAACATGTTCTAATCCGATGCAAGGGGCATTGCTAATTTATTATTTGTTGAACGTGGTAAATTATGCTAAGTGCTAATTGACTATTTATGCTAACTCATTAACTCATTTCCACTTCAAGAGAATAGTTAGAGGGAATTTACATAATGCTGCATGCTTGTATACCCACAAAAGCCAAATTTTGAAATCCTAATCTTTAATGAAATAATATTAAAAGAAGGTAGCTTTGGAAGGTCTACAACTAACATAAACCAAAACCAAAATTAACAGTCGCACAGTGGATTTGTTAGATGTGTGGTTTACCTCTGCATGGTTTGTCTGGAAGTTCAGCTATGGAGCACTTGAATGGGGTTTGTGGGCCCAGGTGCTTGTATGCCCACTTGGGAAAGTAGCTGAGACCATGCCCACAGGTCAGCACAGTGGGATCAGGACTGCTAGGAGTGCACAGGCAGGATAACATGGCAGATTCCTGAAGCCATACACAGAGATATTTCCAGGCCACGCAATGCTCTGCATGGCATATCCAGCTATTACTCAGATATAAAGGGTTTATGTGCTACATGCTCATTCTCAGAGTTAAAGTGCTGAGCGTGGCTCCTACCTGGTGGTTCCAGTGCTGGCAGTAATGGTACCTCCACCATTTTAAAAGCGAAAAGAGGTGGAGCCAGCATCCAGAGCTGCTGCACCCAAACTGCTTACCATTTTAAAAGCTCTTCAAGACAGAAAAGAATTTCAGATACACAATAGGACAGATTCAGACATAAAAGACCTCTAAATGAGTCACAGTGTTGGATACATGTACGAAGGCTTGGGAGAGAGAAGAAAAAGAATATACACAGTTATAAGAAGTAATTTTTTTTTTTAAAAAAGGAAGTCTTTAAAAAGACAGAGTATAGACAATTATAGATTAAAAGGAGTAAACAAAGAATAAGCCACGTAAAGATGGAAAATTCACAGAGAGTCTGGATTATATATATTATTGTGTTTTCTTTGAATTTTTTGACTATGAAGGAGCTAAGTACAGAGAGACGTTTCATTATATGGGCTGTTAAGCTAAACCAGCATGTATATTATAAAGGTATCATGACTTCCAAATATGGGTCTAAGGATGTGTTACTTTGGAAAAGAGGTTCTTCTTTTGTTTCCACAGAGGATGAGAACCTGTGGAATCCTTCCAGACTGATATGATTTGATGGACCAAACCCCCCTGAAAGCTTGCCATGAACACCCCCCAAAAATTACTTCACACACCTGCTGACTGAGATGAACCTAGCACACAGAATATACCATGAAAGACCTGATTAATAGCATCTCCAATCAGCAGGCAGTAGTCAAGAGAACTATACCCAAACTCTCTAATATTGTTTATATATGTTTGTTTACATTTAAAGGGAGCTATTCTATAGAGATTTGCATTGGTATGGATTTTGGTTTATTGATACAAATTTAATGTCAATTTTGTTATACTGTGTATATGTCTTTCTGATCTTGATTAAGATATTGTGTTTATACAGCTCATTTAAAAATATAATATATAATCATCTATAATAGTCAAGCTTGTAGTCATGTTAATTAGGTTTTCTAGATAATAGAGATATGTTTCATTTAGGTATTCTTCAAATCTTTCAAAGACCTTCAGAGTATGGCATTTAAAATGTTTTAAGAACTTAGGGATTTTCATGACTGTGAGACACGTCTGCTCCTGAAAGCAGCAAGCTGCTTCAAGAGGAAGATGGGCATCGAAGAGGCTCCTTACAGAATTGGTTAGCCATTTGGGCAAAAAAGTGCTTTTTCCTGGACTGCTTGATGAACTGGACATGCAGTCCCTACAGAGATATGACTGCTGAGCTTGCCCAAAGGTGAGACAATCCTTTGGGGTTCCTGAAAGAATCTTCTAGACATTCTGCAGGACACAGAAGAAAATGACCGACAAACTGACAATATAGGCAGGACTGTCTTTGAAATTTCCTGCTTCATGGAAAAGTCTGGTGGATATGTACTTGTAGGCTGAATATGGATGCTCCAACAGTACAGAAGAACTTTGGGTGACTGTCCAGGCAGCGAGATTTCTCTGTAAAGTCTAGAGTTTTGGAAGTTGCTTACAATATACTTCCTGTTTACTTAGGCAATATTATATCCTTCTGGAGTCTTTAATGGAGTTGAAAAATTTATAGTAATAGTGTTCCTTAGTTATGATAAAAAATAAAGTAGATATAAATATTGTAACTGTACGTCTTACTTGATATATGTTTTGTATATGTAATTTTACTCTGTTAAAGTTAAAACCTTCCTTTTTATTTAGACAAAAAAAGGGGAGGTGATGTGGGATTCCCCTCTGTATGCTGTGAAACCATTGGTTAATAAAGGAACTGCTTTGGGCCTATAGCAGAGCTATAGGGGAACAAAGCTAGGTGGGGAAAACTAAACTGAACTCTGGGAAAAAGAAGCGCAAAGTCAGGGAGAAGCCATGTAGTCCCACCAGAGATGGATGCCAGAACTTTAGGCAGTAAGCCACAGCCACATGGTAATACACAGTTTAATAGAAATGGGTTAGTTTAGGATATGTGTTAGCCAGAAATATGCTTAGGCTATTGGCTAACCAGTATTGCAAACAATATGGTTTCTGTGAGATTATTTTGGGGCTGAGTAGTCGGGAAACAAACAAGTGGCCTTATTGCAACATTTTTTTTTCCAATTTTAAAAAAGAAATGGTTATTTTTCTAAGATTCATAACAATGTTTTAAATGTCAGGCTTAGTGGACATACTGCATTTTCTGTTCCATCTAGAAGCTGGTCTCATATAAATGTCAGCCTTTTAGTTTTACTCCCAATGAGTTTGCCACATAAAAGCTAATATGCTAGTAAACAGTCTACAAGTTTGGAGGAAACTTGAAACAAAGTCCTCAATAAACAGATCACTGAGGTAGGTCACCAGGAGAGCATGCATCTCCTGCAGGAGCAAGCACACCATAGCACAAAGGGTAAAGATGTTCTCAGGAGACCAGGCTCTGAGTGATCAGAATGAGCCTTGCACCCTTCTCCTTGTATTTACATTGCATTAATGTAAATTAGATATATTACATTAGATAAACCTTGTTTCTCCAACTGCTGGTGGGAACACAATCACACAAAGTAATGACAATCTTCATCAAAAAAGAAGACAGGAAAAAAAACCCAAAAAGTGACCATGGATTTGTTATTACTTTTTATTGAAGGGGAAAATGGATTTTACTGTAATAAAATGGAAGAAAGCTGCAGCTATGTTCATGAACATTCCAAATTGACTCTGTGTTCTCTATAAATTATACAGTTCAAATGTTTTATCAACTCTGATCCTAAAGTATTTTCTTAGGGTTCTGAGGAAATTCAAGCTTTTGAACCATATTGTGATAAGGATCTGCAAGAAGGAAGTTATATTTCTTCATCCTTATATTCAAAAGGTATTTCTCACATTCCCAACAGAAGGGGTAGTGTGGTGAGCCCAGCACACAGTCCTTCTCTTCAAGAAGCTCACGGTCTAGCAGGGAAGGAGGCACTAAGCAACTGATCTTGCCAACTTTTACCATACCAGGCATGAATCCCAGTTTAGAAATACAGTTATCTACCCATGAAAGGAAAGAACTAACTTGGGTAAGCTGTCCTCTTGCCTTCACATAAAGTACCCTACCCACTGCACATCACAAAACAAAAACAAATGCAAAATTTTTTAAGAAGAAACTTAGTTATCTAAGAAATATAATGTTATTTTCTATATTTTGTAGCAGGCTTTTACTTTTGGGTCACCAACCAGCCCCAGTCCTGACATGGAGAATTATTAGTTTTGAATGGTTGACTTTAGCTTAGCTCTTTTAACTTAAATTAACCTGATTCTCTTTATCTACATTTTGCCTAACACAAAGGAAAGTCAAAAGTCACCCCTAATCTACAGATGTAAGAGCATCATTTCCGCCCACGTGATAGAGGGGAGAGAGTGAAGCAGAGGAGGTCCAGTTCCTTACGTCAGTTCTCCAATGTCCAAAATGACATCTTTATTTTTCAGCCAGGTTTTATTAAACAAGAGAAAAAATATAATTTTTTAAAAACCATTACAATAAAAAGGAATACATTTTTTCAATTAAATCAAGTTTTTATTTTTTTTCTTACTCAAAGTAACACAGTTTAATCTTCCAGAAAGACAGCCACAATGACTTAGACCAGCAGAAAACCATCTAATTTTTATGACCTGACCTAAACTCAAGAACCACCTAAAAACTTCCTTGCTTTTGTTTAATGCATGGTTGCCAAACTCTGGAAATGGCGAGGCGATGGTTGCTTGTCGTCAGAACTTATCTTCTCACTGTTATGGACTCTTATCGCCAGCATAGACATTCACGACCTCCAGAGCCTCTGTGAGCTTCACAAACCTCATCTCCTTTCTCCACTCACAACACTTTACTGAGCAGGCTGCCATGCCCTGAATACTTACTTGTTAAGGACCTACATGGACCACCTCTTGGCAGTCTGTGCAGTGTGTGTCAGTGGATGGGTGTGGAGGGTTCTCTACCCTTTCTACCCAATCTCTCCCTAGACCTCTTTAGACAACTCCTGACACAATGTATAGGTCAGAGACCGTCTGTTTTCTTGCAGAGACAACGCAAGTCTGGGCTGAAACTTCATGGCAGATGATTCAGGACTTTCAGAGGAAGGTAAAGACATATTTCAGATGAGCGCTGCCCTCTGACGAGAGAGTAGGATGCTGGCTAGCTGGACAATGGGATGCTGATATTTGCTGCTCCATCCCCTAGCTTGTCAAGTGGTCTGACAAAGCTCTCTAGTTTCAGGGCTCGGATTTAGGAGGACAGCAACGATGTTCCAAGTCAGGTGTGAGAACTCACCGTGCTCATAGAAGTGGCCGTGCGGCTGTAAATCATAAAAGCAGAGCTTGGGAAGCAGGTTTGATAGTTGCTGGAATTTTACCTTCTAATGACTGAAGATTAAGTAATTCTAAAAATAGCTAAGTTTTTTTTAAAAAATCACTTTTTAAGCTATTTAGACATTTTACAGGCATATGTATTTGCTAATAGATACTTCAAATATGACCAAGAAGTGTAGCAGAAATATCTTTAGAAAATTAAAAAAAATCCCAACAAAAACCTTAAGCTTATTTTATATTATAAACTAATCACATTTCTGAAATAGAAGCTAATTTAATTTAAATGGAAGGTATAGACCCCATATTGCTCTTTTAAAACTAAAAATCTTATGGTATATAATGTTATTCCCTTTTCCTAAAACAAGAATAAAATGCAACAGAATCCAAATGATAGATTATACTGATTGGTTTGTCTTGGACCCAAGCAGAACGTTTATTACATCTCCCTGAAAAGAAAAGAAAAACCCATAATTACAATACAATAAAATTCAATCTGAACAGTAAATCTGCCTTTAAAATGCCATTTGAAATTTGAAAGTTAGATATATACACATTTAATGGGCATCCATTGAGACTGGAAAAGAGGAACAAACAGGGGAAGGTTTAAATAATGACACTTGCTTCCTGGTATATACCTGCTTTGCCAGTAAAGGCTCTTTTAATGAAGTTGGACAAACAATTTTACAAGGATTTGATGGAAGGGCAGCGTTAGCGCCTCCGTGCCTAAGCCTGAGCTTGCTCCCCTGCATTCCCAGTTCTTTCCTGACCTGGCAATAGTTGTCTTAGAGACAGGCTTCTTGATTTTCATGTAGGTTTGTACCAAAAATCACAAGATGACTACAGACAAGAGGATAAAAACCAAAGATGAGAAGAACATAAGAATTTAGAGTGAAAGACAAGAAGACCAAAGAAGACCAAGTTCCCCCTACCACAAGGGAAAAGGGAGCCTGAGAAAATCGGCATCTGAAGATTATGGGAGATGGGAATGCCAACCGCATCTAAACGCTAAAGACCAAGGAGCCCCTGTATCTCAGAAGTCAGTTCCAGTCCTCTGTCCTGCACCGCACCCACTGCCTTTAGTGCTTCCTCAGCCTACAGCACCCAAGTCCAATGCAACAACATAACACCTGGCCATTTCTTACAGCCTCCAATGTAACAATGTAACACCTGGCCATTTCTTACAGCCTCCAATGTAACAGTGTAACACCTGGCCATTTCTTACAGCCTCCAATGTAACAATGTAACACCTGGCCATTTCTTACAGCATGTAATGCAACAAAATAAAGCCTGGCCATTTCTAACCTTAATGTGCTTTCCAAAGCTGTCCTTCCTGCTTCTGTCTCTCACTTGGGTTAATGAAAGCGATCAGTCCTGCAGCTTGCTCTGTGATGATCCTTGGTGCCTAAGACAGGCCCTGTCATTTGGTGCACTCAGTAGGTATCTTATCAATCCAAGAGTGCCTTCAGTATCTTTCAACAGTACTCTATAATATTACATATCATATTTTTAAGCTCCATTTTAAACATCCCACCTTTTAAAGACTATATATATATCCCAAAAAGAGAAAAATATGGCAAATATCTGTATACCAAGCCATAGTGGCCAATGAAGTATTCAAGGGTAATCTCTACAGTCTAGTCATGGAAGAGATTTCTTCCTACAAGGCCCACTGCACTGACTTCCACTGAATTCTAAACCATAACTCTTTAAAGCAAAACTTAAATGCCTAGTGGTTGACCTTTATCACAGCAAGAGAAGTGTTGGTGCTTCCACGATCATGACAGATAAGGGATGGAACATCCTGTCTATAGTTAGCTATACTACAGAGTTATGATTGCAAACCTGGACCAGGTCCCACGCTCATGTCACACAGGAACCTAATACTTCTGTTAGTCATTAAGCAAGACAAGCATTGCTTTGGCAATAATTCCTGTGTTTCCCTTGCCAGCTGTGGCTAATAAATATTTCTCTATTCTCTTAACATCCTGACTATACTTACTTTAGTTTTTTAGTTCTCAAGATGTGAGTCATGGCATTTGTTTAAATTACCCTAACCAGAGTCCCTTTGCTGGGCCAGGGCTGGAGCCAACCATTTGTCATGTATTATCTGATGACTATTGCCCCTAGACTCCTCCAGTAAACACCAAAATGTAAGAAATCATTCCATTTAAAACTCTCAGAACCCCCAAATCAAAATCCTTCTACTGGAAAGTCACAAACAGTAACTGGCAACGAGAGAAAGAACATGTGGTCCAAAAACCTGTACCAATTCATTGAACTCTGCTCTAGCACTCTACACACAAGGGCTGCATGGTAGCTTTCTTTGTTTACAAAATACATATCCACCCAAATCAACAAATACAGACTGGAGAGATGGCTCAGAGGGGAAGAGCATTTGCTGTGCAAGCATGGGGACCTGAGTTCAAATCCCCAGAACCTCATAAGAGGCTGGGCATTGCCCTCTGTCTGAGTGCCTGCAACCCCAGCACTGTGGGTGGGTGGAGACAGGAGGATCTGTGGGAGCTGCTTATTGCCAATCTAGATCCAGCTTTAGTGAGAGTGAGTCTCTCAGGTGATATTGCAGCTAATGTCCTCCCCTAGTGTCTGCACAAACATAGAAGTATGCATGATGACACATACATGTAACACACACACACACATTCAACAAAGGCCTCTTTGTCTTGTTTTTTTTTTTTTAATAAAAGAAACAATGTTGTAACAGGAAGGCCGCTTGTTGGTTCCCGGCCACCTGGATAGCTTAGACCCCAAATAATCACACAGAAACTGTATTAATTAAATCACTGTTTGGTCCATTAGCTCTAGCTTCTTATTGGTTAACTCTTACATATTAATAACCCATTTCTAGTAATCTGTGTATCACCACACAGCTGTGGTTTACCAGCAAAGTTCCAAACATCTGTTGTCTCTGGTGTTTCCATGGCTTCTCTCTGACTCTGCCCTTCTTTCTCCAAGAATACTGCCTAGATTTCCCTGCCTAGTTCTGTTCTTCCCTGCCATAGGCTCAAAACAGTTCTTTATTCATTAACCAATAAAAGCAACACATAGACACAAGGACCTCCCACACCAGAATGTTCCTACAAAAGAAAAAGTAAATGAGTGTGTAGGTGCAATGTCATGCTGACTGTGTGGAAGTGAGAGGACAACTTTGTGGAGTCAGTATCATCCCTACCATGCCCCTTCCATCTTTACATGGATTAAAGGAATTGAATTCAGGTCACCAGGCTTGCACAGCAAACACTTTGATTTACTGAGCGCTTTGGCAGCTCTGAAGTTCTTTTTGTATGCCTTCCTATCCTTATGAGTCACTTCCCAGGAGCAGCCTTAGACATCTGGCACACCATTTACAAAATGGAGTACTATACAGTGGGGGAAAAATAGTGACATCTTGAAATTTGCAGGTAAATGGGTGGATCTAGAAAACATACTGAGTAAGGCAACCCAAACCCAGAAAGACAAATACCATATGTACTCACTCATAAGTGCCTCTTAGACATAAAACAAAGAAAACCAGCCTATAATTCATAGTCCCAGAGAACCTAGACAACCCAGGGGACCCTAAGAGAGACATACATGGATCTAATCTACATGGGAAGTAGAAAAAGACAAGATCTCCTGAGTAAATTGGGAGCGTGGGACCATGGGAGAGGACAGAAGGGGAGGAGGGAGAAAGGGAAAGGAAGGGAGAAAAATATATAATTCAATAAAAACAATAAAACAGAAAGCTGATTTATGTAATGTTTAAGCGTTTTATTTTGAAAAAAATCCTATCATCCTGTTGACTAATATTAACACCAGCTCTATTAGTTTTGATAGTGGCTTTTGGATCCAGATCTATTTTTTCCCTTCTAGTACTGGAAATGGAAGACAGGAATTCATATGGGCTAAACATAAACTACTATTCAGCTACACCCTCAGTCCCAACAAATTGAATTAGGAACAAAAGGAATTTGACTTAAAGAAAGAGTCTCCTTCTGCCTCTCTCTATTTTCTGTTGTCATTCTTGGTGGCTTTTAGAAGGACTTTACACATGTAAACTACTTTCGTGAAGTGATTTCAGTATCTGTGCCATAAGGGCTTCACATTAAAATCTCCAGGGGAAAAATGGCTTTATGAATTCATGTGGTTCTCCCAAAACTTTGCTATAAAATCCAGACTAAAACCCCCTTCTTGCTGGGGAAAAAAAAAACATTTGGATAAAATTTGTAAATGCAAATTTGTATTGAATGTGAAAACTAAATAAACTCCCAGCATGCTGTGATTGGGTTGAGCTCTCTCATCTTAAAAAAAAAAGAAAGAAAGAGAGAGAGAGAGAGGGAGTGAGGGAGGGAAAGAGGGAGGAAGGAAGGAAGAAACCTGGTACATATCTTTCCTATAAATGAAACCAAGAGCTCTCCAAACCTTTGACATACTCTTGGTTGAAACTAATAGAGAAAAATTTTGATGTCACTTGATATAATACCTTGATAAGAATTACTTCATTTTATTACTGGGGCTATAACTGCTTTCCAAAACTATGAAGGAGGGGTAGGTAGGTTATGCTCACAGAAATAGTACTAAACCTTTTGACATTCTCATATTAGGATATTTACCAGATTATTATTTGAAATAACCAAAACAAAGAAAAACTGAAAATCTATCATAAAAATAATGTGCATTGAGGATACTGAGCTTTTCTGTCAAAATTCGGCAACATAATGCTCACATTTGAATAGCCGCATAGGGTGAAGCACCGGAAACCAATTCTCACTTCCAGAACAGTAGACAATCTCTGAAGACATTTATTTCAGCCTCACCTACTGTCCAAGCCCTGGTTGCACAGTAGGCATGACATCAAGCTCCTCCCGATGGTGTTTAAGGTCATCTGTGGGGCCATCATATCCTCACTATTTATTGTCTATAACTAAGGAACTGAGACTGACTGAGGACAAGCTTGGATACCATGTACAGTAAAAGCAGAGACACTTGGGACCCCCTCATTACCCCACACACCTCCTATGTGTCACTAAATGTACATCCATGCCATGCTACAAAGTTACAACACAACAGAGTCACAAAAGGACCTAAAAATTTTGCATCCAAGTCTTACCCGGCCATTGTCCAAAGCAGTAGGCATATTTCTCAGTTCATAGACTGCAACCTGCCCATCACTGTCTCCCACGAGAAGGCAATCTGTCTGCTTGGCAAAGAGAACGGTTGTGAACTTGATTCCAGGGTTAGCAACATTCACAATCAGAGGATCCAAACTGTAATGAAATAGTTTATCTGAAAATTTATGTGTCACATGAAAATGTTCTTTTAAAAGATACAAACTGAGGGAAGTTTGATTTTTAAAAAATATGATGTAACAAACCAAAAATCTCCTAAAGTGTTCCCAAATTTTGAATAACATTTGCTCCTAATCAAAAACTTCATTCTTTAAACAAGCAAGTTACAACCAGGAAAATTTAATTCATACCTGTAGCACAAATTTTAATTGATCTTAAGAAATAAAAACCCATCTACAATTGGTGATACCAAAGAAGCTAAGTAAGAAGGTGAACCAAAGGAAAAGCATATAGTTGTCCTCTTGGCTATGGGAAGTAGACAAAATTGCCGGGGAGAAAATTGAGATCTTGGGGGTGGGGTGGGATGGGGGTAAGGGGAGATGGGGAGAGAGGGGGGAGAGGGGGAGAATGGGGGGAGCTTGGGGAAGGGGGAGGATTGGGATGAAGGAAGGTTGGATGGGGGAGCATGGAAGCATGGTTCTTAGTTAAGGGAGCCACCTTAGGGTTGGCAAGAGACTTGAACCTAGAGTGGCTCCCAGATGCCCAAGCCGAGGTCCCCAGTTAGTTCCTTGGGCAGCTGAGGATGGGGAACCTGAAATGACCCTATCCTATAGCAATACTGACGAATATCTTGCATATCATCATAGAACCTTCATCTGGTGATGGATGGAGACAGAGACAGAGACCCACAATGGAGCACTGGACTGAGCTCCCAAGGTCCCGATGAGGAGCAGAAGGAGGGAGAACATGAGCAAAGAAGTCGGGACCACAAGGGGAGCACCCACCCACTGAGACAGTGGAGCTGATCTATTGGGAGCTCACCAAGGCCAGTTGAACTGTGACTGAAAAAGCATGGGATAAAACTGGACTCTCTGAGCATGGCGAACAATGAGGGCTGATGAGAACCCAAGGACAATGGCACGGGGTTTTGAACCTACGTAATGTGCTGGCTTTGTGGGAGCCTAGCCAGTTTGGATGTTCACCTTCCTAGAAATGGACGGAGGGGGGAGGACCTAGGACTTACCACAGGGCAGGGAAATCTGACTGCTCTTTGGGCTGGAGAGGGAGGGGGAGAGGAGTGGGGGGAGGGGGAGAAGGGTGGGAGGAGGGGGAGAAGGGTGGGAGGAGGGGGAGGGAAATGGGAGGCTGGGAGGAGGAGGAAATTTGGTTTTTTTTCTTTTCTCAATAAAAAAAAAAAAGAAAAAAAAAGAAATAAAAACCCAGAATCAGATATGGAGGTTAATGCTGAAGACTGGAGAAGCAGAGTAGCCAGCCACTAGGGAGTTTTTTATTCTACCAATGCTCAGACTGAAAGGGGCAATCCTGTCTCTAGGAAACGACTGAGCTCCTGTCTCCTCCCACCGTATATTCTTCTCTCCGCTCAGTCATATTCCTTCCTGACGCCATCCCCCCTAGTGCTGGGAATAGGACTCCCGAGGATTGGGATTAAAGGTGTGAGCCACCACTGCCTGGCTCTGTTTCTCTTAGACTGGATCAATTTCGTGCATCCCAGGGTGACCCTGAACTCCCAGAGCTCCATCTGCCTCTGTCTTCTGAGTGCTGGGATTGAAAGTGTGTGCCACTACTGCCTGGCCTCGATGGTTAACTAGTAGCTTAGCTCTGCACTTTCATTTTCAGGCAAGCTTTACTTGTTAGATTACAAACAAAACATCACTACACCTAACTTAAATGTGAAGAGATAAACGAGTTTTTGTGCTAGTTATTTGTGTGTAGACTTATACTATGGACCATATACAGTGATTTTACTCATCTGCCATCACTCAAAGTTTTTGTTTTCTCTGTCTCTGTGTCTGTCTGTCTATCTCTATGTCTCTCTCTCTTTCTCTCTGACTCTGTGTGTGTGTGTGTGTGTGTGTGTGTGTGTGTGTCTCAGCTCTCAGTTGTGACTAACATTACAACTAGAATTTAAACAAAACTCCCTTCCACATTATAGGTATGCTTCATCAAACTGAGAAAAGACTATGAAGTGCAGTACAGCCCTGCCTGTGAAATGCCTTAGTGTGCAGCAGGCACGGCCCTGCCACAGGCCACCATAATTACCTCTTGCGGAAGAATATTTGGTTCTACATGAACTGCTGAAGCGTAAGGCTACCTTCAATAGGCATGGTTCTTAGTCTTGGTCATGAAAACATCCGACCTGTATCCTTCAAAAAGGAAAAGCAGCTGCATTCTTCTGTTTCCAGAGAAGCATTGCCCTGGAAACTATACTTTTACCAGGAAAATGAAAATCAAGGGATGGAACATTCAAATAGCCACTCTATTATGTATGTTATTTATTCAAGAGGAAATCATTCTATAATATCACAGCCGAGTTGTGACTGGCACTGCTTGAGCCACAGCATGCTCTACCTGGTGACAAAGCTACAGGAGAGATCTTTTGATTTGAACTGCTTGTGTTGCTGGAGACATCACTCAAAGCATAGCATTCAATACGCACGTGCTGATTTGAAGGTCCCAAATTTCTACTCTGCTCTCATTTGCAGCAGCAAAAATATAAGCGGATTTTGGAGACCAGGCGACATCATAAACAACGTAAGTAGTTGGGTAAAAACTCAAATACGGCTTGAGAGTCTCCTGACGCCAGATCATGACACCCCAGTCTGCAGAGCAGCTCAAGAAGACGTCAGGACAGAATGGGTTCCACGTGACTTTATACACTGGACCCTGGGAATGCAAAAATGTCATGCATAGGAAAAAGAATATTTAAATCTTATATTTTTAAATTTGGCCAATAAGTTAGAAGTTAATTAAGATTTCTGGAAGCTACAAACACCCCTGAGCACTACATAGGAACTGCTTTAGCTGAAAGCAAAGCTATGAATTTGATCTTCCTTTAATTATTCAATATAAAAACACACTTGGGAAAATGGAGAGTAACTATTAACAGGTATTACAGCCTTCTGAAAGGACATCAGATAACGTAATGAAAAACAAACAAGTTTGGATGTATGATCATAAAGAAACAGAGAATCAATATGAGCGAGAAACAATGTTTTTTTGGGATCAGCCCATGCACTTAGTCAAGGGGCAACTAACCCACAGTTGTAAACTTATTGCATCTATTAAACACATCATATGTGCCTTTCAGAAATACCAGCAGATACAGTTTCCAAATCTACAAGAATTAAGCTGACCTTGTGTCCACTATATGTCTCTAGGTATTGCTCATTGTATGAACAGGAACACTTGTGAATAAGGCCTTCTTCTGTGCCAGCCAGATATATATTTGTGTCCTACAACACAAGGCATGTCAGACATTAAATACAAGATCTGCCAGTTTAACATGTAGTAAACCCACTCAATAACCAAAAGAAAATACTATCTCAGATATAAAATTTTTGTCCTTCTTTTATGGTTTCACAATGACCACCTCAAAGTAGGGGGATTTTGTAAAAGTACAAATATGTTAGCTTATACGGTGAGAGAACTTACATGTTTCGCAAAATAGTCACTATAAGGTGAAAAGAAAAGCCATATACGAGATATTTGGACCATATGCAATAGGCTCTAGAAGGCATAAAGGGTTTGTATGAACAAACCAAAAACACCAAATGCTTAAAAAAAAAAAAACATTTCTTCAAAGACGGTAAGTTTTTCAAGATGGCAAGTGGGCATCCAACTACAAGAGGTATTTAAAACCCTAAATAGACATGACCAATAAGCAATCTTTTCACAGGACATTTCAAAACTGCAAAAGAAAAATTCTAAACACATGTAAATGACAACAGATCATAATAACATCACACTTCCCAAAAGAAACTGTAAAGGCCAGGGAAAACATGTTGGTGTTTCTCAGGGCCTAAAATAGGTAACTGTGGAACAACATGACTACTATAAGCAGCTGTTATGAATATGAAATTCCCTCCAAAGGTTCATAGAGCAGAACATTTGGTTCCCTGGCTGGTTTGGGTATTTGTGGAAGCTTTATGATGGTGAGACTTGCTGAAGGAGTAAGTCATGGGGAGTTGGGCTCTGAGGTGTAATCACACACCCATGTCAGGCCAAAGAGCTCTGTTTTCATGATCCACTGAGATGTAAACAAGCTGTTGCATGCCCCTCCGCCATGACAGGAACTTCGACTAGTCTGGATGACGTCATGTCTTTCCTACCATGAAACCATGAGCAGAATCGTCTGTCTGCACTTACGGTGTTTATGTGAGGCATTGGGTCATGGTGATGAGAAAAATTAAATAATAAACCATCCAAGTTATCTTTTAAAGTGTCTTTGAAGAGTGGTCTAAATTACATTAACTTAGGAAGGAGCCCCAACAAAAACTATGAGCAGCATCCCATGGGCTGAGGTCCCGGAATAAAGGAAAACGAGGATGTTACGGGGATGTTAACTAGCTTTCATGCCCTCTCTGTTTCTGGATGTCCCATTGCTCTGACTTCCCCACCGTGATGGACTGGATCCCTTCATTCTTTGAGTTGCCTTTTTTCAGGTATTTTCATCACAACCATGAGAAAAATAAAAAGAATCAGAAGATGCTAATTAGTAAAAGCAGATTTGAAAACGGAGACAACAAAGCCATTGCAGTACATTGAGACAGCGCCGGGGCAAGCGAGAGCCGGACGGGCACTGGGCGACTCTGTGCCTCGCGGAAGAAAATCAACTAAACATGGGCAAAGGAGATCCTAAGAAGCCGAGAGGCAAAATGTCCTCGTATGCATTCTTTGTGCAAACCTGTTGGGAGGAACACAAGAAGAAGCACCCGGATGCTTCTGTCAACTTCTCAGAGTTCTCCAAGAAGTGCTCAGAAAGGTGGAAGACCATGCCTGCTAAAGAAAAGGGGGAATTTGAAGACTTGGCCAAGGCTGACAAGGCTCGTTATGAAAGAGAAATGAAAACCTACATCCCCCCCAAAGGGGAGACCAAAAAGAAGTTCAAGGATTCCAATGTACCCAAGAGGCCTCCTTCGGCCTTCTTCTTGTTCTGTTCTGAGTATCGCCCCAAAATCAAAGGAGAACACCCTGGCTATCCATGGGGATGTTGCAAAGAAACTGGGAGCGATGTGGAACAACACTGCTGCAGATGACAAGCAGCCCTATGAAAAGAAGGCTGCCAAGCTGAAGGAGAAGTACGAAAAGGATATTGCTGCTTACAGAGCTAAAGGAAGACCCTATGCAGTGAAAAGGGGAGTGGTCAAGGCGGAAAAGAGCAAGAAAAAGAAGGAAGAGGAAGATGATGAGGAAGACGAAGAGGATGAAGAGGAGGAGGAAGAAGAGAAAGACGAAGATGAGGAAGAAGATGATGATGATGAATAAGTTGGTTCTAACGCAGTTTTTTTTCTTGTCTATAAAGCAATTAACTCCCCTGTACACAACTCACTCCTTTTAAAGAAAAAAATTAAAATGTAAGGCTGTGTAAGGTTTTTTTTTAAACTGTACAGTGTCTTTTTCTGTATAGTTAACACACTACTGAATGTGTCTTTAGATAGCCCTGTCCTAGTGGTATTTTCAATAGCCACTAACCTTGCCTGGTACAGTCTGGGGGTTGTAAATTGGCATGGAAATTTAAAGCAGGTTCTTGTTGGTGCACAGCACAAATTAGTTATATATGGGGACGGTAGTTTTTTTTTTTCATCTTCAGTTGTCTCTGATGCAGTTTATACGAAGATAATTATTGTTCTGTTAACTGAATACCACTCTGTAATTGCAAAAAAAATTGCAGCTGTTTTGTTGACATTCTGAATGCTTCTAAGTAAATACAATTTTTTTTATTAAAAAAAAAAAAGAAAGCTCTTTCTCTTCCGGTCGCAGGCGCTTCGGGAGCCTCCGATTACCGTCCAGCCATGGCCAAGTCCAAGAACCACACCACACACAACCAGTCCCGGAAATGGCACAGAAACGGCATCAAGAAACCCCGGTCACAAAGATACGAATCTCTCAAGGGGGTTGACCCCAAGTTCCTGAGGAACATGCGCTTTGCCAAGAAGCACAACAAGAAAGGCCTGAAGAAGATGCAGGCAAATAATGCAAAGGCCATGAGCGCACGTGCGGAGGCCATCAAGGCCCTGGTGAAGCCCCAGGTGGTGAAGCCCAAGGTGCCAAAGGGCCCCACCCCGCAAACTCACCCCGTCTGGCTTTAATTGCTCACCCCCAAGCTTGGGAAGTGGATTAGAAGCTACATGGCCAGGGGTCGTAGGCTCCAAAAAAACAAAGCCCAAGGTTCAAGCCAAGGCAGAGGCCTCAGCTGCAGCTCAGGCTCCCAAAGGTGCCCAGGCCCCTGTGAAGGCCCCATAAAAAAGGTCGCAGTCTGCCAGTGTGAAGACAGATGGACTGGTGTGAACACCTACACAGTATTTGCAGATGTTCAGGACCTTATGCTGTTTTTACAAATAAACTTGAGGCAAGTTCTGTTAAAAAAAAAAAAAAAAGAAAAG
>NW_024545192.1:0-22271 GCF_018167655.1 Microtus oregoni | reverse complement strand
TTCACAGACATTCAGTGAGATCACTTTGCGGGATCAAATGTAAACACGGGTCCGGCCCTAGAGAGGCGATCCAGCCCACTCATGCTGGTACTGTGTGCTCGCTAGCTGTTAATGCCTTTTCATTTTGAGTGTGTTTCTAACCACAGGGCTTCATCTCTCCTTTACAGAATGAAAAAGCTGTTTTGGGAAGACGTTCCAAACCCCAAGAATTGTTCCTGGGCACAAGGACTTAATTTCCAAAAGGTCACTGTTTATGTATTTTAACCCAGAATATTTTCAGGTTGCATTTTAGATAGAACTTCCAGATCTTTCCATATCTTTAAGGCTTAGAAGGCTTTGCTTTGTCCAATTCATTTTGACGAGTCTGTTCATCATTTGTCCTTAGTAATAGCCGGGTGTAAGGCTTTGGTCAGAGGAGACAAAATTCAGCCTTCATCCCATGAGAGCGGACAACACACCTATCTTCTTTTCTGGTCATGGTGAACTAAGGAATAAATACTACAATGGAAAGGATCATCGTAGACGGAGAATAGATAGTTGACTGACTTTTTTTTTTCAGTACAAATGAGCTGTCTTTAGGCAAAAAGCTCAGAATCGATATTATGTTTCTACCACTTAATTGTCACAATTACTTACAAGTACGTGTTATTTTCAGATGCTGCAATCGGAAGGATGCAGTATAAATAAAACTCAGTGATGGAGATTTGTAGTTGAAAGATTTTCAATACTTGCAGCATTTAAAGGTCTTAATAAGTATCAGTTATTGTTTTATGCTACTATTTACATATTTATACATGATAGACTTTGAGTTACCCCTGGGGTATTCTGTCATCGAATGTAGGAGAGAAAAACAAAAGCTTATACTGGTGAGGTGTCTTATTCTAGACCCAGGATTAGCTTCCCCAATTATAATTTATTCTAATTGTAGCTATTCTAGATATTGACACGACCCATGGGGAGAAATATGTTTTCTCTTCCAGCCTAGCACAGATATATAGGCATGGAAAAAAATGAGAGAAATTTTGTAGAAAACATCTTGCTGGGAAGAGAAAAGAGAAAAAACGGTTTTAACTCTTTCATTTTTAAAAAAATGCTATCAGCAACCCACTAACCTGATCCCCAGCCTTCAAATGGCACGTGACTTGCAGATAACAGGATACAGCATTGCAACTAGCCCATGAGAAGCAGGTCCCGGTGCACACACCACAAGCCGCTCAGCTGCTTGAGTCAGAGTCTCCCATCAGATGAACTAACAGCCTGTTTTCAGAAGCGGCAGCTGTGCGGTTTTGCATATAAGCATGCGCTCTGTGGCATCTTTTGCTTTCTCCAATGCTAGCTTCTTCTGCCTCTGACTCCCCCGCTGTGCCCTCCCAGCCTCTCACCCGGGGCTCCTTTTATTTCAGGAGTGCTCCTGAGTTGTTTTCAACTCACAAAATACCACTCTTCTTTTTCTTCCACAACTGATTCATGCGATCGCATTTCTCATAATCGTGGTGGCATCTCGGATGCACACGCGCATCATCCATGGACGTGTGCAATGGGCACAGAGCGAGTGTTTACAGATGATAAGGAGAGATTGCCGCGAAACTCGAGAGCAGGCTTTTAAGACATCCTCCTTGTCTTCCAAGAGCAGAGTCCACGAAGAGTGGCTAGGTGGAAGGAATCAGAACTTCTCTTTTGGCTTCTGTGACACTTGTTCATTTTTCACTTCCCATGTATTCATTTTCTCAGTTTGTAATTTTACTGAAGACCTGTCCTTTGCCAATCACTTTTGCTATACCTTGGGGCTATATTGGTAAGAAACCCTCTGTATGTTCCTGGATTGTACAGTCTGGTGGGGGACGATAAACACTTACCAGGTCATCATTAGAAATCACTTCGCAGGTCTAAGCTCCAGTGTGCTGAGGGCTAGGATGTGGAAACCTGTCTTGGAGCATGGATGGGTATGAGTGGGCATGATTAAGAGATTGACGTTTGATCTGGTTGTGAAGGTGCACACCTGGAATACATATCCAAGGTTTTGGAAAGCAGAAGGGGGGGGGGGTTGTGAGTTCCAGGGCTGCATAGTGATTTTGAGGCCTGCCTAGGTTACATAGAAACAAACAAGCATAAGAGAAAGAAGAAAGATTAAAAAAAGGAAGAGGAATGGTATTTCAGTCAGTCCCGGATGATGGAGAGTCGTTACCTGACTCCATGATGTTAGTGTAGATACTCTCACAGTCAACCGGTGATGCATTCTCAAACTGGAAACACAGAGAACAGACTAGGCACATTTTCCTCTTACAAACAAAGTTTTCTTTTCTAAGTTAAAACAACCAAATGCTTATCTAAATAAAAACCGTAAAGCTTCAAGGCAGTCATTGTGCTGCCTCTAAAGGAAGCTAAAGTCCTCCCCCCGTCCAGCATGGCATGTTCGGCATTTTATCTTCATATTTTTGTGGAAAGGAAATCTAACTTCTACTCAAGACAGGGTGTGGCCCTCCTTTCCAAATGCCTGGCAGAAATGAAAGGACCTAGGTCGGGTCAATCAGTGGTCATCTTTAGTCTCTGGCTTACCTGGTGTCTCACTTGCCCCTCTTGGAGCTGAGGATGATGCTGGATTTGGCAGAGCATCTGGCAGAGATTTTAAGTAAATTGAAAGACCACCCTAAACTTCCAGAGTCTTGGAAATTGGAGTGAATTTTAAAAAAGATTTTATTTATGTGTGTGTGTGTGTGTGTGTGTGTGTGTGTGTGTGTGTGTGTGTGCAGGTATACACAGATGCCTGAAGAGGGCACCAGAGGCCCCAGAGTGGGAAATGACAGAAGCTACCTGACCTGGGTTCTGGGAAAGAAACTCAGGTTCTCTGGAAGATCTGGAAGCGCTGCTAACTGCTGAGTCAGCTCTCCAGTCCATAATGTGTAAATTATTTTTAAAAGACAGAGGGTTATGAATATCCCCATTTGTGAGAGATTTCTCTTTACCTTTGCAAGTATTTCACTTTCTCTTTTTCAGTATATGTAGTGTTTATGTATTTTTAGGGTGTAGCAAAGATACACCATTAAGAATCAATGACAAGGGGCTAGAGAGATGGCTTAGAGGTTAAGAACACTGACTGCTCTTCCAGAGGTTCTCAGTTCAATTCCCAGCAACCACATGGTGGCTCACAAACATCTGCAATGAGATCTGGTGCCCTCTTCTGGCCTGCAGGCACGCATGCAGACAGAACATAATAAATAAATTAAAAAAAAAAAAAGAATCAATGACAAGATAGGTTGAGGGTGGGTTGGTAGCTTGCCCTGACTACATACCCAACCGGGTCTTATTAAAACCTGGATTCACACCCAAGTCCCTCTGACAAAGTGATAATTCTTGCCATCAATTTCATATTACCATTGTGTCCCCTAGTGTGGTTAATACTCACTAAATGACACACTCAAAGATAAATGAGATGGTCGATTGGATGTTACATTTATTTTAACACAACAAAAAAAAAACCTTTAGGTCCAGGATCTGATTTTTCTAGAGACCATATATGTAAAAGACAAAATCTCCTTTATATTTACAAGTGAACACATAGTCAACATCTTTAAATATCAGAAAAATGCAAGTTAAATCCACAAGGTACCCTCCACAGCTTGTGGGATGTCCATCACAGAAAAGACAGAAATACTAGTCAGTAGGGACACTGAAGTTTTCTGACTGCCCCTTAGGAATATAAAGACAGTGCAGGCTTTGAAGAGTCTGGCAGGTCTTTCCATCTGAAACCAGCACTCAGCCATCTACCCTAACATTTCTACCAAAAGAATGAAGAAACTTTTGCACGAATATGTATTTATGAAAATTCATAAAAGAATTGTCAATAATAACCTGAATTTGAATAAAAATCCAAATGACCTTCAAATAATAAATGAATCATCAAAATATGGCATATTTATTGCAAGACAAAGGAATAGATAGGCAAATATATATCCCAGGGCATACTGCAAAGGAAACAGCCAATAGAAACCCAATGTTTTTAAAAACCAATTCAGATTCAGTAGTTTTTTCTTTTTCTTTTTTTGGTTTTTCAAGACAGGGATTCTCTGTGTAACAACCCTGGCTGTCCTGAAACTAGCTCTGTAGACTAGGCTGACTTTGAATTCAGAGAGATCTGGCTGTCTCTGCCTCCCGAGTGCTGGGATTAAAGGTGTGTGCCACCACCGCCCAGCCTGATTCAGTAGTTTTTTTAAGTAATATATTTTAAATCTATAAATTTCCTTTATTTTTCAAATCCTGATTTGGAGGAGCATTACTTTTTATGAATGTGCCCTATACCTATAAGACCCAAACATCTAAGCTCATTTCTAACTTTTCTCTAAAATTAATTTTCTCCTCTTTTAACATTTTCATTTCTTTCGCTTATATTACATCAAAAGCAATACTGTCTTAGTCAGTGTTCTATTGCTGTGAAGAGACACTTTGACCAAGGCAACTCTTTTAAAAGAAACCATTCAGGGCTGCAGAGATGGCTCAGAGGTTAAGAACATTGCCTGCTCTTCCATAGGTCGTGAGTTCAATTCCCAGCAATCACATGGTGGCTGACAACCATCTGTAATGAGATCTGGTGCCCTCTTCTGGCCTGCAGGCATACATGCAGACAGAATATTGTATATTATAATAAATTTAAAGGAAAAAGGGAAAAAATTTAAAAAAAAAATAAAAGAATTCATTCAACTCTGAAGGCTTGCTTACAGCTTTAGAAATTAGTCTATTATCATCATGGTGCAGAATGCGGCAGGACACAGGAAGGCATGGTGCTGGAGATGTAGCCCAGAGCTTTACATCCTGAACCAAGATGAAAGACAGAGAGACATTGGGCCGGGGGTTGGCTCTTGAAACCTCAGAGCCCACCCCCAGGGGCACACCTCCTCTAACAAGACCACACTTACTTCAACAAGGTTAGCATGCAAATAGATGAGCCAGTGGGGGCAATTTTCATTCAGCGTCCCTGGCCCCTCTAGGCTTGCAGCTGTGTCATACTGAAAGCTGCTTTCAGGCCAACTCAAAAGTTCCCAGAGTTTTTCATAGTCTCTACACCGGTTCAGAGTCCAAAGTCCATGTCTTTTCTGAGACTCAAGGAAAATCCTTTAGCTGTAAAACCTGTAAAAACCAAAACCAAAAAGCCAATCACATGTTTCCAACATACAATGGCACAGACTCTATATTACCATTCCAGAAGGGAAGAAAGGTAGCATGTTGAGGAAATGTTGGACCAAAGACTGAAACCCATCAGGGCAAACTCCAGATTCTGCATCTCCATGGCTGATGTCAAAGGGCTCTTCAGATCTTCGCCTCCTTCCAGCTGCATTGACTGCAGCCTGCTTCTCTCTCTTGGGCTGGTTGCATGTCATGTCTGCAGCTTTCCTGGCAAGTATCCCAGCTCACCATTGGTCTGGTGGTGTCTCCAGTCTGTGAACTCAGCCTAGTGAACCCCCCTCCTCTTTTCCAAGGGGCAGCTCATCATTTTCCACCTTTCTCTGTTTTGAGCCGCCCACCACCCCTGCTGGCAGGAAGCCTGGCTGCCAGTGTTTGTTCGGGTGCATGCCCTGGCCCTTCTGTCTGCCCTTTGAAGAGCTGGAGAGGAATACAAGTGTGTAGCTTAGGATAGACTATTGACACTGTAGTCTCCTGCCTCTCTCCTCCCCGAGTCGCCAAGACTTTCAACTGTGTTGCCTTTAATCTCAGCAGGCCACTTTTCTGTCCCTAAATTCTGTCTTCTCCTAGAGCAGCTTGAGGATGCTGTCAGGGATTCACGGGCATTGACAGGTTTGCCCATCTGTGCACTGCTCTGTGACTTTCTGGGTTCTCTGCAACTTTAGAAAAACTTACTTTTTCAGTTTTTCTTCAAACAGAAACTTTTTGAACTACCTTTTTTTTTTTTTAAAGGAAAGATTGTTCTTCCTCTTGTCCATTTCTCACATGCCTATCACATCACTTTAATTTCCCAAAAATCAGCACCCGGGGAACAAAGTCTATTGTCTTCCTTTTACTTTTTTCTTCTCATCACTTAACCCTTATCCTTTCCCACCCCTCACACTCTTCAGTGTTACTGTTGATTTTATCCTCTTTCTTCTGTGAGTCCTTGTTCTTTTACCTATTCTGCTACTGCTGCCATAGTCTTCCCTGCTAGAGTGATCGGCCTGGTCTTTAGACTATCCCTAGCATTCAGTAAGGAGAGAGAAGTCCCTCCAAGACCCTGGCCCTCCCCTCTCCTATGTACATCACTGTAACACAACACAAGAACATAGTGTCTGAGTCCATGGAAAGAGAGGGGTTGGAATCTTTTGTCGTTGGCTTTCTGCATGACCATTTTATTTTGCTTTCTTATTTTGTTCTATTTTATTTAAACAGAGAACGGACATTCTTTGAAGTCTCTCATGACCACCACAGATGAACCCAATGTACCAACTTCCCAGCAGTCCATAGAGTATTAGAAGATGTTTACATTTTGAAAGAGGGAAACAAACCCAAACTATTGTTTGAATTACTAAGAACTAACATATGATGAACTTAATAGAGACATGTACGTTTGTGGCCACTATGTGGGTTTGATGTAGTTCATTTGGGGTATATGCTTAATTATCAGAACACCTAAAGTTTGATATTAATAATCATGGTCTCTGCTTTCAAATTTTTATTTTTCTGGTCATAAAATGTTAATGGTGTGACTGTTGTGGTCGGAACATATTCTGTTTCCAAATGTGGTAGAAATGTAGTCAAGATTGCTGGAACTAGGGAGCTCGAACAGGTAACTTCTGACATCCAGCTTTGCAAAGACCCCCCGCCCCCGGCCGCCCCCCCCCCACACACACACTACAGGGAAGGTATTTAGCTTCTATTTCTATGTGTGAAAGCTTCTCTACTAGATTTTTTTGGACACTTATAAATTCATGAATTTCAGATTCTTCTGAATAACATGGCTTTTGTGTACCAAACTTGGAATAATCTAGGAATTTTAGTTTTCTATAGTCTTGAACATGACTTAAGTTCTAACTCTTATTTTAGTTTAAAGAAAGCCAGAAGTTGTGGCTTGTGGTGATCACACACCAATGGAAGCTGTGTTTCATATGAGGATAACCCCATATAGACCACACATTAATGGAAGCTGTGTTTCATATGAGGATAACCCCACATAGACCACACATTAATGGAAGCTGTGTTTCATATGAGGATAACCCCACATAGACCAGTGGAAGCTATCCTTCATTTCAGGATAACCCTACACACGCAGGTCAAATTGCCCAGAGCAGAAGAGAGTAACAACCTCCATGAATCAATTTATTTCCACTGAATCAGCCGAAGACTTCTGGCAGACAGGGAGGTGTGCAAGAACGGGAGACTTTCTGGGATTTTAAAAATAGGTCCTGGTAAAGACAGGGCTTTTCTCCCTGAAAAACAGATGTCTTGCCATATCTGTTAATATATAGTATAGACTTTATTGCTTACATTCAAACTAAACCAAATCGATGGACACAAATAACATTCAAATTTAAGATATGTGGGTCACTTAGATGTGATTGGTAATTTTATTTGGAAATCTAAAGAAAGTTAAGACACTAGGAGGGTTGTACCCCCTTTCCTTCCTTTAATATTAATAGACATCATTGTACTATAAATGTCTAGCTGCAAACTTGTGAAAGGTTGTTTTTCAATTCTTATATCCACAGAGTGAAATAAATTTTGAACAAACATACTTTGAAGAAGTTCTGTGACCATTGATAATATATAGTTCAGTAATGTGTTGTTTAAAAGCATTTATTATTTAAACTTTCTACATGGATGCTTTTTAAGATGCCCATGACTTGTTCCACAATTAGCTGTACATTAAGAAGGTTTAGGCCCGGGGCTGGAGAAATGGCTCAGTGGTTAAGAGCACTGACTGCTCTTCCAGAGGACCCGGGTTCAATTCCCAGCACCCACATGGCAGCTCACAACTGTCTGAAGATCCAGTTGCAGGGGATCTGACACCTTCACACTAATGCACATAAAATAAAGTTAAATAAACCATCAAAAATATTTTTTAAAAAAAGAAGGTTTAGGCCCCATGGAGGAGATGGAACAGATCATTTGAAAAACACACATGAACTCAACTGCATGCTGTATGTTGTTTCTATTTTTCCATATTGGTAGAAAGAAGCAAAATGAAAGGATCGGATGTCAAGCTCATTTAAACTTTTTAAAAAATTCAGCAATATATGTAGTAGAAATATTAAGGGGAAAATTAGAATGTTTGGAGGAAGTCACAAATGTACAGATTCCTGTCAGAAACAGTGTGGGAGTAGGATCCATTTTCTTCTCACTCACAGCATTTTTAGCAGTGTTTGTCAATCAGTATTTTAACACTGACATAGGTCTATGCCATTACAATAGTTAGTGTTCAGTATATTTATTCCTCTACTGTTTAATCACTAATATATTTCAGCTAAGAGTTTGCAACTGCTGTGTTTTTATATGGGATATGCTTGCCATTGTGAAGAACATTTGAGTATACTGCTATCTCAGGCCATAACTCAGAATTCATTTTATTAGCTTAAAAAACTATAACATTCAGAAGCTAAATCACACGTATGATCTATGAACTGAACGTACTTTCTACTTAGATGTGTTATCCATTCAGTGTGATATATTTGCAGTATTTTTATTTGAATTCTATGTTTTAAGTTTACATTGTTTGTACTGAGCTTTTTGCATGCAGATTTTTGATTTGTAGCTGCTTGACAGGATTTCATTGTTATGTAACCCTTGTTCTTATAAAAAGAAAACATGCTGTACATTTGTCTTGCGTGTTTGTCTTCATTCCATGTGTTCCATAGGATATATCTTTACATGAAGTTATGTATAAGGAATAACAGTGTTCAAGTCTGTCAGTGTCTCTTTCATCATCTTCAGCAAGTAAGTGCCATTGGTTGTCTACCCTTAAGCAGATTCTCAGTGTGGCCAGAGGCAGGTATGAGAGTCAGTTACTCCCCCTCTGCATCGTATCCTGCGGTATGAAGCAGTTGTTGGTACTATCTCTAGAAAACTTGTTTCGCTCCTTCTGTTGTATTCCAACCTGGTTTTCTGTTTGTTGGTTGGTTTTCATGCCTAGAGATCAAATTTTAATTTTGTGGAATTTGCTATAACATAGAATGGCTTTTTTCAGAAGTCATTTTGTAGAAGTTGTTATCAGATAGAATCACTTATAAAATAGGATGACCACTATAACATAGAACGGCTTTTTCTGAGGAGAGAATTCTCCAGTCACAGTGCCCAGGCTCCATGGAGGCTGAAGCATTTGCAGCTATGGCTCACTTACTTGTGGCCCATGGCCATAATGGAATATCCAGCTCATTTTTACCACTGAAGAGTGAGTTGTGTGTTTATGATTGTACCATTTGAAAACCACAAGTCTGACTTTGGAAAGCCAAAACTGTCTCTCCCTTCTGGTTTTTAATATTTCAAGTTTTCAACCCCAAACTGTGTTATTTGTAGTTGGCTGGCATCCCTTGTTTTTAACCTTATAGGCTGGCCTTTCTGCAGGTGTGAAAGAATGAAGTTGTAACAAACTGAACATTAAAATGTGTCTTTTCTTTTAGCCGGAAACATTTGAGCATCTTTTCACCAAGCATGCAGAGTCAGTGATATTTGGTCCTCTTCTTCTGGAGCCCGAACCCATTTCAGAAGAAATCAGCGTCGATCCAGCTTGGAAAAATAAAGATGAGATGGTACCAGCAGCTATGGTCTCGCTTCTTCTGACCACTCCAGACCCTGAGAGAGGTTCTCTTTGTATTAGTGACCAGTGTAACAGCGCCACCTTCTCTGGGGCTCCAAGCACCCAGGTAACTTGTGAGGATGAGTGTCAGAGACAATCTTCAGTGAAATATGCAACGCTCGTCAGCCACTCGAAAACGGTTGAAACGGAGGAAGAGCAAGAGCTTCTACATGGCTCTGTCAGCAAGAGCATCTCCAGCGAACACTCCCCACTGAGAGCATCTTTCCCTAGCAGCTCCTGGGAGATAGAGGCGCAGGCGTTTTTCCTGTTATCAGATCAGCAACCCAACACGATTTCTCCACCAGTTTCATCCTCGGGGTTGGATGAACTTTTGGAACTGGAAGGGAATTTCCCTGAAGAAGATCCGAGTGAGAAGTCTATCTATTATTTAGGGGTCACCTCCATCAAAAAAAGAGAGACTGATATGTTTTTGACTGACGATTCAGGAGTATTGTGCCCATTCCCAGCCCACTGTCTGTTTAGTGACATCCGAATCCTCCAGGAGAGTTGCTCACACTTTGTAGAAAATAACTTGAATTTAGGAACTTCCGCTAAGAAGACCTTCGTACCTTACATGCCGCAGTTTCAAACCTGTTCTGCTCACAGTCATAAGATAATGGAGACGAAGATGTGTGACCTCACTGTGTAATCTCGTTCAAGCAGTCTCTAGTGTTGTGTGCCCGTAGAGCGTGTCATGTGTAACATATTCTTTTATTGTTGTGGATGTGGGAGACAAGCGTCAGAGTCTAGTGTGAAAATGATTGTTTCCAAATTAATTGTGTCGATCTTCTCTCACTAACACAGACAAAACAGAGAAGGAAGACTTCATGAGTCTAGCGATGTAGATGGATTCTCATTGAATATACTGTTAAGTAGACTGGGGTGGTCTCTTATTTCTAAGATCCCTGAGATATAATTGTCTCAAGGGTGTTTTTTTTTTTTTTTTTTTTTGCCTTACCTTGAATTGTTTTGTGTTGTGCAAATTCACACATGTGCACGTGCACATTTAAACTGGCCAGGTGTCCTTGTGTGCTTCGGACGTGTGTGACGTGTTTGTACTTTGTGCCACCCGACTGTGTTCTTTGAAGTCTCCTGCCGTTAAATGTTGAATATAACTAGAGAATTGAAGAGGGACGGGTTAGCCCGTCACGTTGCAGCAAAGCCAGGATCCGCGGCAAAGGATACAAGTTTCTGTTAGAATGACGGTTTCGTCACCAGCACGGGGATGGCAGTGTGAGCAGCCTGGAGAGCAGGGTGCCAGCCTCAACTAGAGTACCCGGGAGTGATTGTTTTCTGAGGGACTGCCAAATGCCACTGCATGCCTCTCTAGGGTCACCATCGCTCCCTGTCTCCACCCGGTTGCTAGTTCTCCGCTCATTGGCTATCACTAGTTAAAGCACCCGCTGTACTCTACAATTTGCATGCTTTAACTTGCTTACTGCAATAACTGCACGAGGGACATGCTCCACATTTTCGCTGTATCATTATCCCCTGCCAAGGATAAGGCCATTAAGTCATTTGCCCCAAGTTCCAGACTTAATGATTGAGGAACCAGAATTCAGATTTAGCTTACATTCTTTTTTTTTTTTTTGACAGTGATATTTTCTCTTTTTTTAAAAAAATCTTTATTTATTTATTATTTATACAATGTTCTGTCTGCATGTATGCCTGCAGGCCAGAAGAGGGCACCATGTGGTTGCTGGGAATTGAACTCAGGACCTTTGGAAGAGCAGGCAATGCTCTTAACCTCTGAGCCATCTCTCCAGCCCCTTAGCTTACATCCTTTAAATGCTACTGACTGAGTTTTAGACCTAGCTCTTACATTGCCATGCTTTGAAATCAAAACAACTGATCTTATCAAAGAAGACCCAGTGAGAGGAAACAGGGTGATGGTTGAATAGTTGAGACCTAGTCTTGGACTTGAAAACCGATGTGGGGATGTATTATTTATTTCAGTGTTTGATGTAGCAAGATGACTCAAAGACAGTCTAGCAAACAAGAAATCAGGTTAAAAAAAAAAACCCCTGCACATTCAGGTGTCCACTATCAAGAAGAATTCCAAGAGTATCAGTATCGTCAGAGTGAATACATTAGGGTTAACGGCATGCTTATGTACTGCCAAGCATCAGCAGCCTTTCACGCTGACCTGAGACTGGGGTGTTGGTTTTACCATCACCTTAAGTAGATCCCGCCTTGCCATAGCTTCATGATGGGCAGTAATAAGTGATAAGACAGATCCTTCGCCGTAATTAGATTTTTTCCCCCCAGACTTCGTGTTCAATGAAACTGTCATATGCCCTGAGTTGGTAAAATGGCCCAGGATCCTACCGTCAGCTGATGCCTGTTCTGGCATGAGAAGGCAGAAGAGCACAGTTGGTGTTCTGTGCAAAGATACAGGAAAATTTTTGTTTCCACTGGTTTTCAGTAATAAATTATTACATGTTGAAATTGAAATCTATCACTTTTAATATTTGCCTATTGCTAAAGCCTATTAATTGAAGGTACAGTATAGGAGAGATGCGAAATTTAAAATTTTTCTCACTCAGTGTATAACTAGAGATTAACCACTGGGCATGTCTGCTGGGATAGCGTCGGTTTGGGCTTTCTGGGCCCAGATCAGTGCGTAAGAGAAACCAATGGATATTTTCTTCAGCACAGGAACGAAAATGGTGTGTGGGTGCCAGTGAATTCATAGATCCAACAGTCATTGAAATGCTGCGGGTTTGAGCTAGAGGAATCTAGGGACAGCATATGAATGTGAGTGCGTTGATACTGTGCGCATTTGGGCTAGAGGAGTCTAGGAAGAGCATAGGAATGTGAGCTCATTGCTGTGCTGAGATGAGTTTCCTTCTAAAAACACAAATCACATTGGCAAGATTGACTGACATTTGCCATCATAGTCAGATCAGAACTGAGCTGCAGGCTTTGGCTTATGGGTACCCACAGAATAATGTTAAGTTTATTGCCAGTGACTTGGGTTCTGATTTCCACTTAATGATTTCACTATTGCTACATGCTAGTCACTGGGTCCTTGTGAAAATGGTTGCTAAATCAAGTTTTGTAAAATTTAGGGAAAATATGTGATGTTTGATAACTCAGAATAATCCCACTTTTCTTTCCAAGGCTCCTATAAATGTTTAAGGGATCAAAAAGTTCAATATGAATTTTGGAGTTTTGTTTTTCAGTAGTTTTTGAACTTATCTTTGGTGTTTGGAGTTAACCCCAAGCCTCATGCCAGCCTGCCAAGAGCTCTAATTCACTGAGAAACAACTTCCACACTCGACCTCTAAAATCTTGTGATGAAATTGGACCGTGGGAGCGCATGCCTGTCATTCCAGCCCTCAGGAGGCAGAGGCAGGAGGATCTCTGAGATCAAGGCTAGCCTGGTCTACAGAGTGAGTTCCAGGATAGCCAGGGCTACACAGAAAGACTCTGTCTTGAAAAACCAACCAATCAACCAACCAAGCAACCAACCAACCAAGCAAAAAGCAAACAACCCAAAGAGCAACAACAAAATAAACCTGCGATGACTGTGGAGTTTTGACTATGTCTTTTAAAGGTCTCAAACTGAAAAACAACCACTCTCTTTAAATTCAATTATAGAAAGTGAATCCATCGTGTGAGCCATGGCTCACTCCAAACAGTGAGAAGAGAAATCATGTGTTAGGAGTGGCAGGATTTTATGTCTCCTAGATCAACACCCAAACTCCGAAGAACAAAGATGAAAAACCAGAAGCCACACTGTCTCTCTGAGAGTCGGGCTCCTAATACAGCCTTATGCTCCATCTATAGATGCTCTGCATTTGACAAGCGAGGTCCCTTTCTTTCTGAAAAAAGATTTGGGTAAAGTTCCCAAGCCAGTGGGAGAGCCTGGACTTGAAGTTAGGATATCTACCCTTTGCCTTGTCAATCTTGCAATTCTTCTCATACTTTTCCTGTAAAATTAACCCCTTTCTTGCCAATGCCAAGCATATGTTCACATCCCTCTAGTAGTGTTGACATTAGCTACCGAGAGCCGCGGGAAAATAAACTTTAGGCTGGAAGAATTGAGAGGCATGCACACAGGGACGTGGGCAGCAGACTGACGAATCAAGAGCTGCTGCGTCTACAGCTCTATGTCCCTTCCAGTGGATGTGAGCAGATCTCTGATACCAGGTGACTCTCAAGGAAATTTATCTTTGTTCATCCTCCAACACTCATCTTAATAGTTGCTCTAATGCTCTGAAGTAGTTTCTCGGAAAAACCCGTTCCCGGACTTTAAAGCACAAAATGAAAATGGCGCACCGTAGCTTGATTAAGCTGAGGCTGCATGCAGGTGGGAAAGCCGTTGGTGTAGTTACAAAACCTGTGAAGAGCCATCTGTGAGACGGAGGCAACCCAGGCAGCGAGTTTACTCCCTTGAGCCTCGAGTTTGTAACAGTCAAGGCTTCTGCACGCATCGTCAATGTTGAGTGAGCAACTTAAACTCCAACGGGTTACAACTGAGACACTGTGACACGTGTTTCTATGAGCAACCTGAAATGGATTCCATGGATGGGGTTTGTATCGAATGAATTATTTTTATATAAAATTTATCAGTATTTATTTTGGAAAGTTGCACTTGAAAATGTCTATTTTTCAAACTACACAGAGCAGAAGATGCGTGACACTAAATTTCAATGTTATAAAGATCTAAGTGGGTTTGTTGTAAGTAAAATATTTATCCAAAAAACACGGACCTGAGAATGAACTTGGAAGATGTTTAATTTTGTAGTGAGATTCCTATATTGTACATCTTCTACTCTTGGAACTTGTGTCTAAGTTCTGGGCAAGGAAGTCTTTCTGTTTCATGAGAATTTGTATGATAATAAATGTTATAAACCTAAGCACTGGGAGATCTCTAATTGTGTTCTATATAATTACCCTGCTTCTCTGTAAGTCCTCACAGGCCTAAGAGTTAGCATCATAGTCACAGAGACATATGATTTCATCTTTCCATTGTGCAGGATCAGGGTTAGGGTCCTGAGAGGTGAAAGTCAAAGGAGAATTATTGTGGACTTAGGTTACTTGGTTACTTTATCCATAACTTTATAGTTTATGTAAATAGTTAATATAAAGTTTATATCTGCTGTCGGCCTTTGAATGGGCCTTGGAATTCCTATGAACATTCGTCTCGCATCTGGTAGGAGTCTGGAAACTCCAAGATCTAAAATCCTTCTCATGGTCACTGAATCCCACTTACCCAGATGCACACTGGGCTCTAGCAGTATTGCTACCACCTGTGATGAAAGATGCCCACCTGAATCATTAAGAAAGGTTACCCATCTTATCCCCTTAGAGCTCTTTGTTGGGGTGTTTAGTCTTCTCTTGGAATAAGTCATGATCATACTTTGTTATTTAGGCTTCTAGTAATTTGCATTTTTGCTATCTTAAACTGTGCTCTGACATATTTTTTTTTTTAATTTAAAAAGGTAACTTGGGGAAAATTTCAAATAGAGAAATATGGAAAGAGTAATGGCTTCCTTTGATGCTCAGTCAGCAGTTACCAGTCCCCAAGCCTCCTCTGTTATCATTACACGGTGGTGGGTGTGTCCTTTTAGGGGGGATCAAACCTGGGGTCTTGCTAGCGCTAGGCAAGTGCTCTACCGCTGAGATCTATTCTCAGCCCCACCATGTGTCTTAAAGGCTTTATACAATTAGGATTACTATGTAACTAGAGTAACAGCCTAGTGATTGCTTACTAATTACAATGTATCCTTTTATAAAGATGACTTAGGGGCTGGAAGGATGGCTCAGTGGCTGACACTGGATGCTCTCCCACAGCACTAGACTTTGGTCCCCAGCACCCGCTTCAAGAAGCTCACAACTGCCTTAACTCCAGCTCCTGGGGACCTGACACCCTCTTCTGAACTCAGCAGACATACATGCTCACGTGCCCATACCCCTCCATCTACTTAACTAAAAATAAATCTTAAAAGACAAGACTCTTAAAACTATAATGATTTTTAACATCTCAAATTTCAGGATATCTAGATGATTTATAACCTCATATTAGCAATTCTGAAATGGGCATTCTCACAGACAATTACATTCTGACACATATTTTTGCAAAATTACTTCACAGTACTTGGCTGCAAGTGTTAAACCCAACTCAAATTGATTTGTGTATCTTTTCTATACTTACTTTAACTTGCAGTTGGCCACATTTTCATGTTTAAATCATTTGGTTTTTATTGCCACGCTCCTTCCTTAATTTTAGTGACTATTAACAGTTTGTTGTAATTAATTTTTGTATTTGTGACCAAAGTTTTTCTTGGATATACCATGTTGCTACAGAGACTTTCTGCACATAGCTTCATAAATTTGTATGTGTTTCTCCTTGTGGGGATACCTAGAAACAAGATTGCCTAGATTCTGATCTGATGTAGCTTTGCTACCTCCTGCCAAACAACTGTGGTTTGCATCAGCACCACCTTTCGCCCCTTTTGCTCTGTAGATCACGTGCCATCACTCAGGATGTTACAGCCTTAGCGATGGCTATCATACTTGTGACTGTCCAGTTGTTGTTTCTACTCTTAATTTGTATTTCTCAGATGTGTAACAATTCCTTTCCTGCCTTTTTTTGTTATTGTTTGATATTTTGGCTTCTGTGCAACTCTCTCTCTCTCTCTCTCTCTCTCTCTCTCTCCCTCTCCCTCTCCCTCTCCCTCTCCCTCTCCCTCCCTCCCTCCCTCCCTCCTTCCCTTCCCCTTCCTTCCTTCCTTCCTTCCTTCCTTCCTTCCTTCCTCCCCCCTCTATTTTATTTTTTTTTTGGGTTGTGAGCATAGCCTTTAATGGCTAAGCCGTCTCTCCAGTCCTCTTTACTTCTTTTTGAGATAGACTTTAACCATCTAGTCCTGACTAGTCTGAACACACTATGTAAACTAGGCTGTACTCCATCTCACAGGTATTCACCTGCCTCTACCTCCCAAGTGCTGGGATTAAAGGCCTGTGCCCCCATAACCGGCAATTTCTGTGTACTTTATAAACATCAAACTCATGGTTTAATTTTCTCTTTAGTCTTTCTGGCTGGACTTCTGAAATGCTATCCCTTCTTGTATCTGTCTTTTCTCTGGTATAGTATCTCTTCAGTGAAGTTTTTAGTATTTTTTTTTATAGTGTGGATCAACAATGTTTAATTCTTTTAGATATTGTCCGAGAATATCCTTATTTTACCTTTGATTTAAAATATCTTTTTAAGCCGGGCGGTGGTGGCGCACGCCTTTAATCCCAGCACTTGGGAGGCAGAGGCAGGCGGATCTCTGTGAGTTCGAGACCAGCCTGGTCTACAAGAGCTAGTTCCAGGACAGGCTCCAAAACCACAGAGAAACCCTGTCTCGAAAAAAAAAATATCTTTTTAAAAAAGATTTATTTATTTATTTTGCACACAAGAGGAGAGTACCAGATCTCATTATAGAAGGCTACAAGTCATCATGTGGTTTCTGGAAATTGAACTTAGTACCTCTGGAAGAGCACCCAGTGCTCTTAAGCTCTGAGCCGTCTCTCCAGCCTCGATTTAAAATATCTTTAAAAATGTAAAGGACACCTAGGAATTCTGTGCATGTATAGGGTGCAGTGTGACAGATCAAGACATATGTGTAACAGTGGTGAGATCATGGTGACTTCAGCCATTTTAAGTTTGTGTTGGGGCCATGCGAAATGCTCTCCACTAGCTATTTTGAAATACACAATCCATTATTGCTAGCTAGCCATAGTTATCACAGTGTAGGTAAAACATTAGCTTTTCTTCATATCCAGTTGGTAAATACCTATAAATTGAAAGTGTATGATTTATGAGTCTGCTTAAAAAGAGAGAAGGCAGAAAGAGACTGGAGTCTGACCTTCAGCAGTCTGGACTGTTTGCATTCGAGTACACAGTGAAGGACAGCCTCTCTCCCACAGGAAATGAGGGGGGCCTGCCAGGGGAAACAAGCTGGCTGTGGTCCTTTGTAGGCGTGTGGGCGGTGTGGGGGTTGGGAATGAGGAAAGTGCTGCAGCTGTAGCCCAGGTCTCTCTCCTGCAGCCTCTCCTCCCTGAAATTGTCTGCTCAGGTGAGACAGATATTCCTTTCTGGGCTGACCAGTAACTGCGGAGCAAGATTATCTGTAATTTCCTAGGACTCTTGGTTTATAGCCAAGGCATTCTATCCTTGCAAAGACCCATAAGCTCAGAAAAAGGTGGGGAGTAGGAGCCTCAAAAGAAGCGGGAAACAGCGACATCAACTCTTTCTTAACTGCTTAGAGCTGAGCAGAGTCATTGTCAGAGGGGGTTAGTCCTAGGTCTATTGAAGAGGGGAGTCCTTTGGTCATTTAGCAGAAGGGAAATTTGAACAGGATCCGCTGCAGTGGATCAAGAGATTACTCCCATGCATTCTTGGAGAGACATTTGAAAAATAAGCGTTAAAGAGCAATAAGCAGATGAGTTGGCTGCAAAGTAAAATTGAGACGCTTCACAGAAAGAGAGGGGTAGGAACCTGAGAGCCAGTGATCCAGTGAGAGGAAGTGGGTTTAGGGTTGATTCAGGGTGACAGTGCCTTGTCCCACCTCCAGGGAGCGCTGCTCCAAAGTGAGCCAGCAGAAGCAGCAGGGAGCATCAAAGGAAACAGAGAAAACAGGACTGGTGTAAAGAATTCCATCTGACCTGGGGTGAAAGGGATGAGGTTCTCGCACAGTATCTGAAAGGGCTTTTTGCAGTTGCATCAGAACAAATACAGCTGTAGTAGAAGACAAACACAAAATACAAACACACCACATAAATTTGTTGCAAATGAGAAAGGGCTGAGGTGGATGGCAGGAACCTGGAGTCCTCCCTAACAAGAAGCTTAGTTGGATTTTTAGCTATAAGGCACGTTGGATTTTGTAAAAGGCTATTTCCACTTCTATTATATCATTTCGGTGACTTTTGCCTCTAAAAGTCATGGGTATGTTGATGAAACATTGCTGCTTCAGAGATAAATGTTTATGGTGGATGGTCTTTTTATGTATGCCTGTGTTGTGTTTGCAAGTATTGCATCGAAAGCACTTGGACCTATGTTCATGAGGGATAGTCACCTATTTTGTTGTTGTTGTTGTCTCTTTATCTGGTATTACAGTCATGCCGGCTCTTTGTTTTGTTTTGATAGTTTAAGAAGGATTGACTATAGTACTCATTTGGATGTCAAAATTCTGTTATGAATTCATCAGGCCTGGGATGTTATTTAGTCGGAAAGATTTTTTATTTTTTGTTATTTTCATGACAGGGTTTTTCTGTAGCTTTGGAACCTGTCCTGAAACTAGCTCTTGTAGACCAGGCTGGCCTCGAACTCACAAAGTTCCTCCTGCCTCTGCCTCCCGAGTCCTGGGATTAAAGGCATGCATCACCACGGCCTGGCCAAGAAAGATTTTTATTACGTATGAATTTCTTCATTGTTATGGATCCGTTAGGTTCCCTTTAGTTCAGGAAGTTCTTCCTCCCTTCGTTCCTTCCTTTCACAGATAAGGGACCTCAAGACTTTAAAAATGGAGACAAGAATAGTGGCCAAGAAGGACCTCAGATGGTAAGCGTTCACCTTCCCAGGGTCTGACAAGTGAATCAAAACCACCACCTAGGAACAACCACTTCGTTAATAGATACTGCTGGAAGCTTCTTTTAGAAATACCAAATTTTATTTGACTCTTAAGTCACTTGTCCCCGTGGTCCCATTGTTCTCCATGGCAACTTTCCTCTTCCAACTGAACCGCTACACCATTATTCCTAATCCCCTCTCTTCCACAACGTTCTGCGTCTATTTGATGACACCCCCCTGCTTTGGACGTCACCTCCCAGTGCCCAGCAGTAGCCCTCTCCCTCTGTCCACAAAGATGTCTGCTCTCTAGTCATAACACACAAAGCAAGCACCAGCAGCAAAGCAGACAGATCCGGGACGCCTTATGGTTCGGAGAAGAACCATGAGCTCAGAACAAAGTCTGGCAAATCTATCTTCGAGGACAAGATTCTCGTCATCATAGCACTCCCAGGGGGCAGGGTACAGCTCCAGGGCCAGCTGGCTCAGGTTTGCTGTGTGGTGGAAAAGGTCCCGAAGGACAGCCATGGAGCTGTCATTGTTGTGGAAGTCGATCTTAGTGAGTTGGGTGCACTGGCTTAAGGCAGGCAGGAGAGCACTGAGCTGGGAGACCTTCATCCTACAGCCTTCCAATTCCAGGGTCTTCAGAGTGGCTGCGACTCTCTCCAGAAGAACACGGAGGGGCTCAATACTGAAATGGGACAGTACCACACCGCTGAGGTTCAGGTGTATGAGCTGATGTAGGTTTAGACTCAGGGGTAGATGATTCAAGTCGGCCTGCGAGAGCTGGGAGTGAGTGATGGACAGGCTCTCCAAGGGGGTTTTCAGGCACCTAGGGAGAGACAAGAAATGAGCTCTCGCAAGTGGAGTTGGAGAGTGTTAGTGACGTGGTCGTGGCCAACACTATGATGGGCGGGTTAGCATGGCTCAAGTTCAGTCTCACTACTCGAGAGGCAGGCACAGCAGGATGCTGTCAATACCTTCTCACTCAGGTCACAGTGTTTTACACCAAGGTCAGTCAACATCATAGTGGGATTGCTTCAGGATGTACACACTGATACTCCTTTACTAAAGTACTGGCCGCCTCAGGGCTACATTGAACAAACAAACAAAATAATTAAAGACCTAGTTACGTGCTTGGGGTATCTCTGTAGACCTTCTGGATACAGACGCCAGCAGCAGACTTGATCCCCATTCACACTGCTTCACCCCAGCCTCTGGCACTCAGTGTCAGTGCCAGGATTTCCTCCAGCTTCTCAGCTGATGCCTTACTGATGCCCTACACAGCCAGCCATTCCCACACCAACACAGAGGCAGGCGGCCACCCTTTCACAAGGTCTCCAGCCCTGTTGGATCCATTGTGCCCGGCAGATACCAAGGGTCTGCTATCTGCAGAGCACAGAGAAACATTTTGCTCTGGTCTGCAGGACATCTTACCTCAGCAATGCCTTCAAGTTGCCTTTTAGACAGTAGATGCTATTCATATAGAGACATTGGAGACCGTCAGAGTTGGAGAACTGTGGAACCGGCTCAGTAACACAGCTCTTCACATCTGGTGGAGCAGAGTCACCGCTAAAGACAGTCTTGGAGATTCCCAGAAGATTTCCCAGCTGTCCGAGGAAATGTGCAAGCCAGGCCTGGCTTCCCCGTTGCCACCAGGAATTCCGTTCCAACTCCTGGACACGGTCTCTGTCTAAGATGTCCAGGATCTCTAGGACAGTGGAGACGTGGGATGCTCCGATCTTCAGCTCCCTGCAGCACAGCTGCACCGAGCCTTTCTGCAGCCTGGCCCACCTCAACAGGTATTGGTCAGTTCCCCTGAGATGCTCCCCACACAGGTCAAAATCAGCTAACACCCTCAAGGGCTGCTTCACAGTGCACTGTGGATCGGGCGCCAGAGTTTGCTCCTGGCTCAGGACCTGCTGGCTGTAGCTGATCTCTGTGCCTCCAGCCTGTCCGTCCCAGAAGTCCGAATGCACTTTCCTCAAATCAAGCTCTTGGAGTTTCCACCTCCTTGGAAAACAGGTAGAAATAGCAAGAGCTGGGATCAGACCCTACATAGTCTGTTCTTCTTCCACACTCCATTCCCTTCCCGTCCTCCCCTGTCTCATAGATAACTGTTTGTTTTCATAGCTGGGCATCACGCCATGGCCTCATCCTCTGGGAAGGGCTCTTTTCCCCATTGGCATCTGCAGTTCTGTTTTCCCGCACTATGTTTACCGTGAGTCCTACCTGATCCCACTTTGCCTGGAAGCACAGGGACAGGCTCACTCTGAGGCTGTGTCAGAACTAAGCTGCCCTCCATACCTGACTGTCTTTTGTACCTTCTGGGACAAGATCTGAGGCCTGCCCGGTGGTGGCACACGCCTTTAATCCCAGCACTCCGGAGGCAGAGGCAGGCAGATCTCTGAGTTCGAGGCCAGCCTGGTCTACAGAGCTAGTTCCAGGACAGGCTCCAAAGCTATACAGAGAAACCCTGTCTCGAAAAACAAAAGAACAAAAGGCCTCTGCAGTCCTCCACGCTGGTGCAGTGAGAAAGCTCAGATCCACATTTGACTACACTCTCCGTCATTCCGGTTGTCCCCTGACTGGACCTGGAGCACCATTAGAAGGGTCTTTCCTACCTGGGACGAACCTTCTGTGTAACCAGAAAATCCAGTGCATCGAGCACAGCCTTCAAAGTGTCTGTGTGGGAGATAGTCATCAGGGACCCCACGGGGAGGCAGTGGAAGGGCCAGGCTGCCACCATTGCCCTCAGGACGTTAGTGTGTCTGCCGGTGAAGGCCTCCTTGAAGAGTGGAGGGAAGAGCTGCATGGGCAGGTCATCTAGAGCATTGATGGCGAAGGCCTCGTCCTTCAACAGCCGCCGCAGTATCTGCTGCTGGTGTGTGGCTTGGCTTAGGTCACTCATTCTTGTAGATCCTCAGGATCCAGAATCAC
>NW_024545191.1:0-22605 GCF_018167655.1 Microtus oregoni | reverse complement strand
TGGTACAGTGGATAAGGAGCCTGAGTGGGCTTTGGGACCCCTCTGTGTACTAGAGAGGACAAGCTTATCTCTCACATATGGGGTTCAGCCTCCCTAGTGCAGGTCACACAATTTCCAACATCTGGAACGGAAGAATACATTTAGGGGTCTGTATATCACAGGGTGCTGTCCAGTTTGTTTGGCTTCTGGAAGTCTCCCTGTTCTCATCTGGCAAGCACAGATGGTCACATCAACAGCATATCAAACACACCGAGAATACTGGAACCACTATCATTTCAGGAAGGCAGAGGAAAGAGCACTGGCCATTAAGACACAGGAAAAAGCATCACGTGGGCTATGAGACACATCCTGATCTCTGAGATGTGAGCGTGCAGACATGTGGTATGTTGAACTCTGCTACATGGGTCTCGTGGGGTTCTTGAGGAGATCCAGAAAGGAAAACATCTGTGGGACAAAACCTACTGTGGTGCTGGACACATTTAGTACAAATGTAGATTTGCCATTTCTATAATCAAATAAGAATTGTTTCAGGGTTGGAAAGAAGGCTATCCAAAAGATAAGAGCACTTCCTGTTCTTCCAGAGGATACAGGCTCAGTTACCAAAACCCACACCGAACAGCCTGTAACTCCACCTCCAAAGGATCGGATCTGGTACCCTCTTCTAGTCTCTACAAGCATTCATACATATGAACCTTACATACATACATACAGACAGACAGACAAACACACACCTTTCCTAGGAAGTAAGGTTTGATGTGGCCTCTATGCTGTGAACTCTTCTGTCACTCTTATTCCCTGAGAATTTAGCAAATACCCACCATGTGCCGTTGACAAGTTGGTGGGGAGGAGTTACAGCCCTGATTTCTCTGCCAGCTCACTGGGTGATCTGTGTCTGCAGAAACTAAAACAGGATGATGAAAGCTTGACTTTGTCCTGAGGCCTCTGTCCCCACCAACCGATAGAAGTGAGCCCTCTGGGCTAAGGCCACCGTTTGGACTTCTGTCAGGTCAGTAAAGGGACAAGAGGATGCCCAGCTCTCCCGGCATTTAAGACTAGGGCCTATGTTTTTAAACTCTTTATCCCATTCTTTCTCTCCTTTGTTTTTATTTTCTTTCATTTTGTTGCTTTAAAAAGTTCATTTGGGGGCTGGTGAGATGTTGGTGGTGAAGATGTTTGCTACCACAGCTGCTGAGCTGCTTATCTCAGAATAACGTTTCATTTCAGCCTTTTGTGCTTGCTAAACCCTAAGTGTTTCTTGTTCTGTTTTTTTTCTTGTTCTGTTTTTGTCTTTGTTGTTTTGGGTTTTTGTTTGTTTGTTTTTTTTTTGTTTGGAGAGCGTGTTGTTGTCATTGTTATTTTCTTCTCATTCATGCTAATTCACTTAGAATTAGCACCACTGACATCTCTTTTCCCATTTAAACTTTTTCTTCAACCATCGTCCCCACTAAATGTTTTCTTTATTGTTTGAATTGTGCTCTTAAGGCATTTGAGGAACATTACCCCTGAGTAACTGAGCAGAGATTTCAGGCTAGTCACAGTGGGGCACACGGACAGTCCACACTTGGGAGGCAAGAGAAGTGTAAACTGTAGAATAGACCAGGCTACATAGCATGACCCTGAGAAAACAGAGCAATAGAAACACACAGAGAAGCCTCCTCCAGCACAAAGTATAAAATGTTCACTCAGGTATGCCCAAGTATGTAAGACATTATATACTTTCTTCTTTAAAGAACAAAAAATAAAATAAATAAATATGTCCTATCAGAAACAGTGCTAATGGTTATCTTTGTCAGAGTGGAAATGGTAACTGTAGCTGTTTGAAAGAAAATGGTCCCCACAGGGAGTGGCACTATTAGTAGGTGTGACTTTGTTGGAGTAGATGTGGCCTGGTTGATGAAAGTGTGTCACTGTGGGAGTTGGCTCTGAGGTCTCCTATGCCCAAGCTACACCCAGTGACACAGTTTACTTCCTGTTGCCTGCAGATCAAAAGACATAGAACTCTCACTTCCTTCTCCAGCACCATGTCTGCCTGCGGTGCTACTATGTCCCATCATGATGATAATAGACTAAACCTCTGAAACTGTAAGCAATTCATCCCAATTAATTTTTTTTCTTTATAAGAGTTGCCATGATCATGGAGTCTCTTCACAGCAATAGAAACCCTAACTAAAACAAAAGATGGTACCAGAGACTTGTGATACGCCTGACCATGTTTTTGTTTGGAGGAATTTGGATTGTGGTACTTTGGGTTAGGAAAGCAATGGAATGCTTTCAGCACTGTTTAATGGGTCACACTAATAGGAACATGGAAGATTTGAATTGTGGGGGTCTGGCTCAAGAGGTTTCAGGAGAGAATAATTTTAGCATGTGACCTAGAGAACAGCTTTGTGATATTTTGGTGAAGAATGTGGCTGCTTTTTGCCCTTGTCTGAAGAGTCTGCTTGAGGCTAAAGTAAAAAGATTTGGATTAATTCCTTTGGCAGAGGAAATATCAAAACAGCCTAGTATAGACTCTGTTGTATGATTATTAGTATTAACCCTAAAGAAGATACATAATGAAAAAGAGCAAACTAAGCAAGGAAAAGCACAAAATGTGCAATTTGAGGAGAAAAGGAGCACCAGGAAGTATAATGGAGCTAAATCCTGTGTTCAGGGAGATTAAGAAATGGAATAAATGGTGACCTTGGGGCTTGGCTTCTAGGATGTGCTCATCTCTTGTTTCTTCATCTAGGTGCCAGTATGTGGATGCTCATTTTGTGGGTATTTATTTGAGTGCCATTTGCGTGCCTTCCTGGAGGGATATTGTACTGCAATGATATGAAAAGGCAAGTGACTCAGCTTGGGGGAGGCGACTTAATTCACAACTGACCACTGGATGCCTTAGAGGAGATGCAGCTGAGGTAGAAATTACAGGCAGCTGTGGGGTGTCATAAATTGAATCTTAAATGTCCCACAAAGGTGGTACAACTTTTAGTAGGTGAGGCCTTGAGGAAGTAAATGAGGTCGCTGGGGGCATGCTGAATGAATCTATGGAACCCAGCCCCTCCTTTCTCTGCTTCCCAACCATTGTAATGTGAACAGCTTGGCCCACCACCATTCCCTCCACAGCAGTCAGCTTCAGCTTGTGCTCAATACAAGAGGTTCTGAACAACCACGGATTGAAATCTCTGAAACCTATGAATCAAGATGAACCTCTTCTCCTGCAAGTTGCTTTACCTCTGCTATTTTGTCACAGCACAGCAGAGAAGATGCTGCTCTCCCTAGCCATTCTCTCCTTGTCCTTCAAACTTTTGAATACTTCAGGACAATCCTTCTCGGTTTCCAACTGTGAAAACATGAGCAACCTGTCCCAAAGCTGACGAGCCGACCATGTCCAGCCTCCAAGAGCCACATGGTAAAGGAGAAAACAGACTCTCGTAGTACTCAACACGCACACTTTAAATAAGAATACAACTACTTAAAAATGTAAAAAGTTACAGGTTGAAAGAAATAAAACAGCCCGACTGATAAATGGGCTAATAAAATGAACAGGCAATTCTGAGAAGATGAATTATGAGTGGCAAATAAACATACGGAAACATGTCCAACCTTACCAGCCACCAAAGAGATGTAAACTAAAACTACCCTAAGTTACCATCTTGCCCCAGTCAGGATGGCAGCCATTAAGTAAACAAAGAACAAAGACTGACAAGGACATGTACAAAAGGAGAGGAGGCCGGTGCTGAAAGGAAGTGAGTGCGATTTCTAAAGAGCAGTACAAAGGCTTCTCAAAAAACCACAGCTAGGTCTACTGTATGTCCCAGCTATACCGTCCTGGGTGCAGAGAACCCAGCTGTACCATTCCAGAGAAAGAGGCAACATTCCACAGAGACAACTACACATCAGTGCATCCTGCAGTACTACTCACCAACCTAGACATAAGAGACTAAAGGAAAGGGTAAAGAAAATGTGATATGCACACACATGCACGCACACACACACACACACACACACACACACACATACACACACGCATAATAGAATTTTCAGAACTAAAGAGGATTAAAATTGTATTATGTACAAGAAAATAAATGTAACTGGAGATAATCATCTTGAACAAATTAAGCCAGTCTCAGAAAGACAACTGCTATGTTTCCTCTTATTTGCGGTTCCTAGATTTTTGTGTAGATACATAAAACCATGTAAGCGCACATGACATGAAAGTCGAGCAGAACTCGGGAAACAGGAGAATGGGGAGGAAGGCAAATGGCAGGCAGAGATGAGAGGAAGCATGCTCGGCATACAAGACATGCTATCTGAACTGAACATGTCCTCATGTAACAGTGCCAGGGACAAGAACACAGTGTCCTCTGGACACAGCAGGACAATTGCACGTCTGAAGTCACAGCAGTTGGGACAGTATGCATAAGAACAGCCTGCCCAAGCTGAAGCCAGACAACATCCTCCCTGTGTTCATACCCTTAAAGCACTGTGTCGATCATCCTGACTCCAACCAGGGCTAACTTCTGTGCTTCTCAGCTGTGCTCAGCTTCTTTGACATACATAAAGTTAAGGTGTTTTAATGACTAGGTCTCAATCATATTGCCAAGGAGTTTAAATTAAATTTATTCAACATTAGAATTTAAAACAATCAGAAGATATCAGGGAAAAATAATGAGTCTGCTGTGGTGGAAGTGTTAAGGTGAAGGAATAGATGAAAAAAATCTTTTAGATTGCCCCACTCTAGGTCAGCAAACTATCATGGGTGACAAATGTTATTTTGTTTCATTTTTTTAATGGGCGAAATCTCTAAAACAATAAGTTAATGGCCTTTTCTGAATCTTAAAGAGGCATCATTAGTAAATACCAAAAGAAGATTCTGACTGAAGCATTCTTTTTTTGTTTCTTTTCAATTAAAACCTGAGACATTAAGAAATACTATGGGAATAGCTTTTTAGTTCTCAGACACTTTCACTAAAATGCACGCATGCACACACACACACACACACACACACACACACACATTTCTACTCATATGGTTCCAGTCATGTTAAGTCATGTGGTCATGACTAACTAGGAGGTGGAAGGTCAGCCACCCATTCTCCTCAGCAGAAGAGAACAGAATCGTGGGGGAACGGCATAATGGCCTCACCGTGGAAGACCTTCAGCCTCCACTGAGGAGGACATCATCAGCCAGTGGATGGCCATGGCAAGCTTCTAAGCACTGAGTGAAATTCACAAGAACTATGGTGCTGACACTGAGGGACCTCCGACCCCGTGAGGACTGACTTCAGTCTGTGAACATCGGAAATTGTTAATGGTGTCTGTCCCTTCAAACACGCAGGCCTCTGCCACCACACCGCGTGGAAGCTAACTGCACTTGGGATCTAGTTCACTTGACTGGGGTTAAGATCAGTTGTCTGTGTGTCCAGCTCTGTGGGTGGGAGGTTTCTAATCACATCCCTGCCCCTAGTCAGTCATGATGGCTCCACACCCCAAGCCCTGACAAAACATCTTCCAAACAGCTGGAAGGCCTACTTGCTGACTTTGCAAAAGCCCCCTCTTAAATTCTTCCTTTCTTAGAAAGCTGTTCTGGCAAGCACTGAGCAGTTCGCGCCAGATGGGATGCATTTACACTGACCCAGAACCAAAGGACACTCCTCTCTGGGTGTGGCCTCAGCCGGCCGGCCGGTATCATCTAAAGCTCGGTTTTTCACACCTGTCAGATATAACGACACCGCGCGCACGTCTTTTTGGTGAGCGAGATTTCCCAGCGTGAGAAAATATCCTCTAAACAATCAGACAGTTAGGTGGTTCTCACTGTGTATGCCATTCCTGTCACATAGTCATAATCTTGACTCAACGCCAAAAAAGATGTTCTCTAACCGAGAGTCTTTGAAAGCTGGGGCTTGGATCTGTCCATTCGCTACTTAATTTATGAGATAAATGTGTTCTGACTACAACCACGTGTAAACTACACTCACTTTTTATTTTCAGGACTTTCCCCTATGGAGGTGGGGTGCCCATCTTCAAGTGTGGGCATACGTTATACTACAGCTGGGTTCCCTTGGATGTGAGCTCTGATGGAAATGACACAAAAGACCCCTCTTAGAGTATTCTCATGAGACTTGTATCTGAAAAGGGGAAGGGAAAAAAGATAGAGCAGAGGGAAAACTAGGCTGTAGCAAGGGTTCCAACACACCTGAAAAGGATCTCAGAAGCTGAAGAGACATTATCTTTACCCACGTTACAGCAAAGATGGTGGGATTTCCATATGGAATAGTAACCAGATGCATACTGTCTCAGAGACAGATCTTTTTAGATAGATGGCCCACCTTTAATCTGGACCACACCTTTAGTTGGCAGCCTATATGAAGGGCATGAGGAAAGAAACTTGCTCTCTTTGCTGCTTGCTCTCCAGCTCACTGGCAGGCTCTTCCTTCACTGGCATTAGAGTCCACCTCTTCAGGATTCCAGTGTATACTGAAGACCAGTGGAGATACCCAGCCTCATGTACTGAAAAACTACTGGATTCTTGGTGAACAACTACTGGATTCTTGGATCTTCCATTGGTAGACAGCCATTGTTGGGCTAGCTGAACCACAGTCTATATGCCAAACTAATAAATCCCTAATAGATAGATTAGATGAATATAAAGGTAGATAGATAGATAGATAGATAGATGAATGATAGATGAATGGATGGATGGATAGATAGATAGATAGATGATTGATAGATTCATTCTGTAAGTTCTGTTCCTCTAGACAACCCTGACTAATACAAATGTCAATGTCACAGGAACCTCAAGTCAAACAGATTGTAATAGCACCTAAGAAGCTAGGTCAATTGCAAATCAAAACCACACTGATCTCAAACCCATTAGGATGGCCAATATCAAAAACAAACCAAAGAAAAGCAAACAAAAAAAGGATGAGAATGATGGGATGGGAATGACATAGCTTCTTTAGAAAGCAATACGAAGTTGCCTTTAAAAAATTACTACCACGTGATTTGTTGAATCCATTTCCAAGCACATAAGCAAAAGAACTGAAAGCAGCAGCATACCAAAGAAACATTTGTGTGGGCACAGACTTTATTTTGGTTTGGTTTTGTTGGTTGGTTGGTTGGTTGGTTGGTTAGTTTGTTGGCTGGTTGGTTGGTTTTGTTTGTTAGACAAGTATTTATACATAGCCCAGGTTGACCTCAAACTCAGAATCCTTCTGAATCAGCCTAAGTACTGGGACTAAAGCTGGGGCCATGACCAGATCACATTTTTATTTTTTTTTTTTTTCTTTATCCATTCTTTTTTTTTTTTTTTAAATTTATTTATTTATTAAGGATTTCTGCCTCGTCCCCACAACCGCTTCCCTTTTCCCTCCCCCTCCCCCGATCAATTCCCCCTCCCTCATCTGCTCGAAGAGCAATCAGGGTTCCCTGACCTGTGGGAAGCCCAAGGACTGCCCACCTCTATCCAGGTCTCGTAAGGTGAGCATCCAAACTGCCTAGGCTCCCACAAAGCCAGTACGTGCAGTAGGATCAAAAACCCACTGCAATTGTTCTTGAATTCTCAGTATTCCTCATTGTCCGCTATGTTCAGCTAGTCCGGATTTATCCCATGTTTTTTCAGACCTAGGCCAGCTGGCCTTGGTGAGATCCCAATAGAACATCCCCATTGTCTTAGTGTGTGGGTGCACCCCTCGTGGTCCTGAGTTCCTTGCTCGTGCTCCGTCTCCTTCTGCTCCTGATTTGGACCTTGAGATTTCTGTCCGGTGCTCCCGTGTGGGTCTCTGTCTCTGTCTCCTTTCATCGCCTGATGAAGGTTAATATTCCTGAGGATGCCTATGTGTTTGTCTTTGGATTCACCTTCTTATTTAGCTTCTCTAGGAACATGAATTATAAGCTCAATGTCCTTTATTTATGGCTAGAAACCAAATATGAGTGAGTACATCCCATGTTCCTCTTTTTGGGTCTGGCTTACCTCACTCAGGATAGTGTTTTCTATTTCCATCCATTTGTATGCAAAATTCAAGAAGTCCTTGTTTTTTACTGCTGAGTAATACTCTAATATGTATATATTCCATACTTTCTTCATCCATTCTTCCGTTGAAGGGCATCTAGGTTGTTTCCAGGTTCTGGCTATTACAAACAATGCTGCCATGAACATAGTTGAGCATATACTTTTGTTGTATGATAGGGCCTCTCTTGGGTATATTCCCAAGAGTGGTATTGCTGGATCCAGGGGTAGGTTGATCCCGAATTTCCTGAGAAACCGAAACACTGCTTTCCAGAGTGGTTGCACAAGTTTGCATTCCCACCAGCAATGGGTGAGTGTACCCCTTTCTCCACAACCTCTCCAGCAAAGGCTATCATTGGTGTTTTTTATTTTCGCCATTCTGACAGGTGTAAGGTGGTATCTTAAAGTTGTCTTGATTTGCATTTCCCTGATCGCTAAGGAAGTTGAGCATGACCTTAAGTGTCTTTTGGCCATTTGAAGTTCTTCTGTTGAGAATTCTCTGTTCAGATCAGTGCCCCACTTTATAATTGGGTTGATTAGCCTTTTACGGTCTAGTTTCTTGAGTTCTTTATATATTTTGGAGATCAAACCTTTGTCAGTAGCAGGGTTGGTGAAGATCTTCTCCCAGTCAGTGGGTTGTCTTTTTGTCTTAGTGACAGTGTCCCTTGCTTTACAGAAGCTTCTCAGCCTCAGGGAGTCCCATTTATTCAATGATGCCCTTAGTGTCTGTGCTGCTGGGGTTATACATAGGAAGTGGTCTCCTGTGCCCATGTGCTGTAGAGTACTTCCCACTTTCTCTTCTATCAGGTTCAGTGTGTTCGGACTGATATTGAGGTCTTTAATCCATTTGGATTTGAGTTTTGTGCATGGTGATAGATATGGATCTATTTTCATTCTTCTACAGATTGACATCCAGTTTTGCCAGCACCATTTGTTGAAGATGCTCTCTTTTTTCCATTGTATACTTTTAGCTCCTTTATCGAAGATCAGGTGTTCATAGGTTTGTGGGTTAATGTCAGGGTCTTCTATTCGATTCCATTGGTCGACTTCTCTGTTTTTATGCCAATACCAAGCTGTTTTCAATACTGTAGCTCTGTAATAGAGTTTGAAGTCAGGGATGGTAATGCCTCCAGACAATCCTTTATTGTATAAGATTGTTTTGGCTATCCTGGGTTTTTTGTTTTTCCATATAAAGTTGATTATTGTCTTCTCCAGATCTGTGAAGAATTTTGATGGGATTTTGATGGGGATTGCATTGAATCTATAGATTGCTTTTGGTAGAATTGCCATTTTTACTATGTTGATCCTCCCAATCCAAGAGCAAGGGAGGTCTTTCCATTTTCTGGTGTCTTCTTCAATTTCTTTCTTCAAAGACTTATAGTTCTTGTCAAGTAGATCTTTCACTTCCTTGGTCAGGGTTACCCCAAGGTATTTTATGCTATTTGTGGCTATCGTGAAAGGTGATGCTTCTCTGATTTCCCTCTCTGCTTCCTTATCCTTAGTGTATAGGAAGGCAACTGATTTTTTGGAGTTGATCTTGTATCCTGCCACATTACTAAAGCTGTTTATCAGCTGTAGGAGTTCTTTGGTAGAATTTTTGGGGTCGCTTATGTACACTATCATATCATCTGCAAATAACGAAAGCTTAACTTCTTCCTTTCCAATACGAATCCCCTTGATCTCCTTATGTTGTCTTATTGCTATTGCTAGAATTTCAAGCACTATATTGAAGAGGTATGGAGAGAGTGGACATCCTTGTCGTGTTCCTGATTTAAGTGGGATGGCTTTGAGTTTTTCTCCGTTTAATTTAATGTTAGCTGTTGGCTTGCTGTAAATAGCTTTTATTATATTTAGGTAGGACCCTTGTATCCCTATTCTCTCCAAGACCTTTATCATAAAGGGGTGTTGAATTTTGTCGAATGCTTTTTCAGCATCTAGTGAAATGATCATATGGTTTTTTTCTTTCAGTTTATTTATATGGTGGATTACATTGATAGATTTGCGTATGTTGAACCAGCCCTGCATCTCTGGGATGAAGCCTACTTGATCATAATGGATAATTTTTCTTATGTGTTCTTGGATTCGGTTTGCCAGTATTTTATTGAAAATTTTTGCGTCGATGTTCATGAGTGAGATAGGTCTGTAATTCTCTTTCTTGGTTGGGTCTTTTTGTGGTTTTGGTATCAGGGTAACTGTAGCTTCATAAAAGGAATTTGGCAATGACTCTTCTGATTCTATATTGTGAAATACATTAAGGAGTATAGGTATTAGTTCTTCTTGGAAGTTCTGGTAGAATTCTGCATTGAAACCATCTGGTCCTGGGCTTTTTTTCGAAGGGAGATTTTTGATAACCATTTCTAATTCTTCGCGAGAAACCGGTCTATTTAGATCATTCACCTGGTCTTGGTTTAGCTTTGGTATGTGGTACTTATTTAAAAAAATGTCCATTTCTTTTGTATTTTCCAGTTTTGTGGCATACAGGCTTTTGTAGTAAGATCTAATGATTCTCTGAATTTCCTCTGTGTCTGTGGTTATGTCCCCCTTTTCATTTCTGATCTTATTTATTTGCGTGTTCTCTCTCTGTCGTTTAATTAGTTTGGATAGGGGTTTGTCGATCTTGTTGATTTTCTCCAAGAACCAGCTTTTTGTTTCATTGATTCTTTGGACTGTTTTCTGTGTTTCTATTTTGTTGATTTCAGCCCTCAGTTTTATTATTTCCAGTCTTCTACTTCTCCTGGGCGCGTCTGCTTCTTTTTTTTCTAGAGCTTTCAGGTGTGTTGTTAAGTCCCCAATGTATGCATTCTCCGTTTTCTTTAAGTGGGCACTTAGTGCTATGAACTTTCCTCTTAGCACTGCTTTCATTGTGTCCCATAGGTTTGAGTATGTTGTCCCTTTATTTTCATTAAATTCAAGGAAGACTTTAATTTCTTTCTTGATTTCTTCCTTGACCCAGGTGTGGTTCAGTAGTTGACTGTTCAGTTTCCATGAGTTTGTCGGTTTTTTGGGGGCAGCGTGGTTGTTGCCTTCTAATTTTAATCCGTGATGATCTGATAAGACACAGGTGGACACTGATATTTTTTTGTATCTGTGGAGGTTTCCTTTGTTTCCGAGTATGTGGTCAATTTTTGAGAAGGTTCCATGAGCTGCAGAGAAGAAGGTATATTCTTTCCTATTTGGGTGGAATGTTCTATAGATGTCTGTTAAGTCCATTTGCTTCATTACCTCCAATAATTCTCTTAATTCTCTATTAGGTTTCTGTCTGATTGACCTGTCCCTTGGAGAGAGAGGTGTGTTGAAGTCTCCTACTACTAGTGTGTGTGGTTTGATGTCTGCCTTGAGTTCTAGTAATATTTCTTTTACATAAGTAGGTGCTTTTATATTGGGGGCGTATATATTCAGGATTGAGACCTCCTCCTGATGAATTGTTCCTGTTATGAGTATAAAGTGACCGTCTCGGTCTCTTCTGATTGATTTTAGTTTGAAGTCAGTTTTGTTAGAAATTAGTATGGCCACACCTGCTTTTTTCTTAGGACCATTTGCTTGAAACACCTTTTCCCAACCCTTTACTCTGAGTAGGTGCCTGTCTTTGTGGTTGAGATGTGTTTCTTGCAAACAGCAGAATGTTGGATCCTGTTTTCGTATCCAATCTTTTAGCCTGTGCCTTTTTATAGGTGAATTGAGCCCATTAATATTAAGTGATATTAATGACCAGTGGTTGTTTACTCCGGTTATTCTTATTGCTTTTGGTAGTAGAGATTGTCTCCCTTCTTTGAGATGTGCTCGTGAAGGGTCATTAGATGCCTGGGTTATTGTAGGCAGTGTTGGCAGTGTTGGATTCCTTGGGTTGCGATTTTCCTTCTATTACTTTCTGTAGGGCTGGATTTGTGGCTACGTATTGTTTAAATTTGTTCTTATCCTGGAATGTTTTGTTTTCTCCATTGATAATGAATGATAGCTTGGCTGGGTATAGTAGTTTGGGTTTGCATCCATGGTCTCTTAGCTTCTGCAGAACCTCTATCCAGGACCTTCTGGCTTTCATAGTTTCCATCGAGAAGTCAGGTGTAAGTCTGATCGGTTTACCTTTATAAGTTACTTGCCCTTTTTCTTTTGCAGCTCTTAATATTTTTTCTTTAACCTGTATATTTTGTGTTTTGATTATTATATGGCGAGGAGATGTTTTTCTTTGATCCAGTCTGTTTGGTGTTCTGTATGCTTCTTGAATATTTAAGTGAATATCTTTCTTTAAGTTGGGAAAGTTTTCTTCCATAATTTTGTTGAAAATATTTTCTGGGCCTTTGAGCTGTGACTCTTCTCCTTCTTCTATTCCTATTATTCTTAGGTTTGGTTTTCTTATTGTGTCCCATAGTTCCTGAATGTTTTGTGTTGAGAATTTGTTGGCTTTGCTGTTTTCTTTGATCTGTTCGTTTATTTTCTCTATGGTGTCCTCAGCATCTGAGAGTCTTTCTTCTAGCTCTTGTATTCTATTGATTATGCTTGTTTCTGTAGACTCTGCTCGTTGGCCTAGATTTTCCATATCCAGCTGGTCCTCAGTTTGTATTTTCTTCTTTGCCTTCATTTCAGTTTTCAATTCTTGAACTGTTTCCATTACCTGTTTGATGGTTTTTTCTTGGTTTCCCATGGTATCATGTACGTATTTACTCATTTCTTCAAACTTTTTGTTATACTTCTCATCCATTTCTATAAGGGCATTTTTTACATGTTGTTTAAGGGACTCTATTATCTTCATAAAGTCGATTTTTTCCATTTCTTCTGTGTTAGGTTGTTCAAATACTTCTGTTGTAAGATCATTGGGTTCTGATGTTTTCATGTTGTTTTTTGGATTATTGGGAGAATTCTTGCCTTGGCGCCTGCCCATCTCCTCCTATTGATCCTATCCAATGGGTCCTTTAAAAACCGGATCAGGTTTCCCTGCTGGCCAAGGGCTCTGCTTACAAAATGCCCTCACTCTCTTTCGTGGTTCCTGCTGCAGGCCAAGAACCCTCTCACCCCTCTGAAGGATCTTCAGGACAGGACCAGGCTCCCCTTGTGCCAGTGACCTGGCCAACCAAAGGCCTACCTCTTTGATTCGATTGTAGTAGGGCGATTTGCTCTCCTTATTGCACGCCTGTTCCCGCCGCTTGGGTCTGCCTCTGCGCCGGTCCCCGAAAGCCTCTTCCTGTATGCGGTGTTGCTCCGCCGCGTCTGGCCGCCGCCGCTCCGCCGCGTCTGGCCGCCGCCGCTCCGCCGCCCCAGCTCACATTTTTAAAGCATTATTCACAAAATAAGTTGAAAGAAATCCTCTACAGACAGACAAATAGTTCCAGAAAATGTGAAATTTACATCCAAAGGGAAAATTACTCAACCTTAGATATGATGGAAACCCTGGCCCAGGCTACAACATATATGAACCTTGAGGACATCGTGACTGAATAAAACCAGCAAACGGACAAATGCCATGAGGTTGGACTCATCTGAGGTGCCTATAGCAGTCGAAACCATGGAAACACAAAGTAAGCTGGGATGCCTGGGAGAAGAAATGCAAATGGGGGCTGCGGTTCAATAGGTACAAAGTTCTGGCTTTGGAAAGGGACAAAACATCAGAGAAGTATTCAGTAACTATAGGAATAGATCCAACATCGCTTTCCTGCGCTCCTGAAAACCTTACCATATGACTTTAAAACCACAGGGGTAAAAAAGGACAAGGGGGAAGACGAAGGGAAGGTGGAGGAGGAGGAGGAGGGGCAGCAGTAGCGAGGTCGGCTGGCTCCTGGCCCCCACGCCAGTTTCCACAGCACATCACTTCTAGATGCATGCAGCATTCACACCAGTCCTTTGGAAGGAAACCGGATGAAGTGGTCCAAGAGCCATGGCTCAACCTATCTGGTGACATTAGTACAGCCAATAGAGGGACATTATTGTTGGGCATCCAGGTCTACATTATCTCATGATTCTACCTACAATCCTCTTTTCTCTCTCCAAAGAATCAGACACAGGAGCGCAGAGACAGGAAATGACTCAGCCGCTGGGAGGCAAAGCCAGGACGTCCTTGCATCCTGTGGTTGCCTGCCTGCTGAACACTTACTTCTGTAAAATCACTTAGTATGATGGCCGGTTTGGGCTGTGAACTTGACAGAACTTATAATCACCTGAGTGACACCCCCCTGGGCTTGGCTGTGAGGACAGCTCCAGAGAACATTGGGGGCCCAGATGTAAAGGGTGGAGAGATGCCTAGTGGGTGTGGACTCTTACTTCACGGCCTGCTGACCTAAGGCCCACATGGTAGAAGGAAAGAACTGACCCCCACCTCAGATTATCCTGTAACCTCCAAATAGATATATGTACACAAAAAATAAATAAATTAAAATATATTTTTAATTTTTTTTTTAAAGAAAGAGATCTCCAAGGAAATGCCCACCTTGCTTCTTCAGAGCCTCCAGCTTTTGTGGCCTTCTGTCAGGTACTGACTCTCCAGGGAGTTCCCAAGCTGTAAGGACCTCAATGGATCGGAACTTCTATGGCACCCAGCTTTGCAGAACAGAGCAGCCACCAGGTTCTCAGCCTTTGCAATGTGCAGATGGCCATTATTGACAAACCAGCCATGATTGGTTCCTAAGTCAATTCATTCCATCCTCTTTTGTAATATATATTAAATATAAAAATATATTTACTTTATAATATATATTATGTAATTTTTTTTTTTTTTTGGTTTTTCGGGACAGGGTTTCTCTGTAGCTTTGGTGCCTGTCCTGGAACTAGCTCTTGTAGACCAGGCTGGCCTCTAGTAAATATATTTTTATACACACATATAAACATTTTATCAATTCTGCTCATCTAGGAAACCTTACTTAAGACACTTGGATTTACAGGACGTTTAGGAATTTTCCAGAGAAAACTGGAACTCACTCTGCCACATGCACTCATTTGTGCAATTGCTTTTTTTTTTTCTGGAAGGAAAACTGATCATCTAGTGAAAAATATTTTCCTTAGAGATCACTTAAGACATTTGGCAATGTGGATTGCCAAATACTGCAAAAGAAGAAAAGACACGGGGCTGAGGGTGAAAAGAAAACTTAAAAGGTCCTACAAGGCCAGAGAAATGCTCCAGGCCCACCTCCTTCACCACTCCCAGACATCACCACCTCTAGAGTGGGCAGGCTCAGTCAGGGTGGCCTAGGCCACCTCTTGCCAATCTTGGGACTCTCAGGAACCCTGCTGACTGAAAACAAACCAACTGCCCCCCAGGCTTGGTGTGTTGGAGTTTCTTTCCTTCTTGCCAAAACCTGATTTCCTGATTCTAAGAAAAAAACCTTTTAAACGCCCCTTAAAAAGAGGGCTCCTTACAGCAGTGGGAACATCAAAGAGCTCTTAGAAAGTGGGTTTTGTTTAGTTAAGTGCACATGGATCAGAAAAAATATGATTCAATTTCCCCTTTTAAGCATTGAGGCATTTTACTGGACTCGGGGAAAAGGTTTGTGTAGAGCCCATGTAAATTCTTGGAGGCCCCAAAGAGTGTTCGACTGGTCCAACATGCTCACTGCAGATGAGGAACCAGGGCAGGAGAAAGAATATGCCTTCCTTGAGTGGGAACAGCAAACCAATTCCCAGAACAGGCTCTGCCTGACGCTTCCCACCAGGTCGATGGAGTACCCTTGGAGCAGCCACTTCCTCCTGTGGTTGCAAGTCAGGAGAGGATTTGGGAAGTCAAAGGCAATGGAAAGTGTAAAGCATCCACGAGGAAGCTAACATGTGTCTTCCTTTTTAGAGAACATCAGAATCTGAAAATGACCATAGCAAATCTTTACTGAGAACTCATTTTATATTTAAGACAGAGAGAAAGAAGGAGGGGGTTCATTCAAGGTACAAAGCCATTCCATTAGATAGTTATGGAGGTAAAGGGATGCCAGGTGAAAGAGAAGTAATCAAATTTTGGTTCAAACAAACATACAGGAGTTAGTTCTATCCTGTCAGAGCCCATGGATGTGAATCCGTTCCACCTTGACCAAAGGTCAGAGAGTTCAAGTCTATTCTTGCTCCTTCAAGGTTATGACAGGAGCTTTGACCCAGGGCATGACTCCCTACAGGTTGCTTGGCCTAAGATGTGGTCACTGTATGTCCTGCCTAAACAACAGGATACTTAACTCAGGGTATAGTTACTTGATACTCCAGGTGTTGGGGACATAATTGCTCTGTTTGTTCTTTGTATCATGGTAAAGCAGTCTTTTGCCTTCTTCATCCCTTTTGGATTGGGATATAAAAAGCATATGAAAAATAAATGCGGGCAGATTCAGTATTCACTGAGTTGCCCTCCCAATTCTATCCTAAGATCCTAAGTCTCTGTCTTTTCTCTTGTATCTTTACTTTCTCTACCTGCTATGTCTTAATCCTCACACCTCCCTCCAAGCACAGACAAAGAAGTCGGGTGGGACCAGCTAATGTTGTCACCCAGATGTGGGATCTGGCACTATCCTGTCACTATGCAGGTTCCAGAGATCAGACATCTCAGCCCCTTTGCTGGCCCTGACTTAAAATTTTTCTATACCTCAGCTGGGCAGTGGTGGTACACACCTTTAATCCCCACTATTGGGAGATGGAGACAGGCAGATCTCTGAGTTCAAGGCCAGCCTGGTCTACAAAGTGAGTTGCAGGATAGCCAAGGCTACACAGAGAAACCCAGTCTCTAAATAAACTAAATAAAATATCATTTTAAAGATACCTCATGTCAAGGTACCTTGACACAAGCCTAGGAGAGTCATATTGCGTAAAGAAGACAATCTGATCTTAAAGGAATCAGTTTACCCAAGAGCTTTCTGCCAGCAAGTGGCAGGACCAACATCAGAACCCAGCTGTAGTCTTGGGAGTCCATTTTCTTTATTAACCAGTTTCACAGAGATTTTGTGAAGGGCAAATCAAAGCACAGGGGCGAAGGCATTCTGTTAAAGCTGTAAAGAGTTTAACAGACTTGAGAGATTGTCACGTTGAAATCCAAGCTGTTCTATTTTTCTAAATTTCTGCTCTGGTTTTTAAAAGTCAGGCCATGACAAGGAGGCTGGGTCTCTCTGCTGGAAAACATTTTCCAAATAAAAGGTTTGAGTGAGCACACGCTTGTTTTCCTTGGGCAAGTCCCAACCACCCAAATGTTTAATTGGGTGGGAAAGTTGTGATTCTGATGGTCGTTATTGGAAGCAAAGGAAGAATGTGGCGCCTTGCCCTCTGACCCCAGAGGGAGGCGGAAGGACTGAAAACAGTTTGGTACTGTGCTCTGATGCCATCCAGGAAGCAGGACTTACCTTTGAACCAAATGCTGCTCCATACATTGATCACGGCTTTGCATGTCCGTGAATGTCATGGGAGTGTTATCTGAAAACTGCACCCTGCTTTATATTTGGAGGAATACAGAGGGGAATTATTCCAAACTTTCCTTGAGCAAAGGAGCTCATGTTCCTAAGGATCTCTGCAAACGAGCCCCATCAAATTATCTTGCTGTGGCCAGTCAGTGTTTTCTTCCAGTATTATTGTTGAATTGTGTCTCCCCCAGATCCCTTTTCCCTGCATTGAAAAGTGGGGTGATGTGAAGTGAAGACTCCTTGTAACACAGCCCCTCTTTGCTTTGCAGTAACAAAGTTTCAAGCTCCGACTTCTCTTACCATATCAGAGAAGGAGCTGTGTTGGCATGCTTCTTCATTGTTTTCTTTTCCAAGGCTACCTAGGCTTCCTCTCACTTTGATACCATGTTCCTGTATGCTTCAGGATGAAGATGTGGCTCCCAGTAACTACTGGAGAAAGTTCTCAGCTCTATCTAGATAGCATCTCTCTCAAAGTCCAATTAGGAAAATCAGTCTCGGGATTCTGGAGGTGTGACTTTCTGAGCTCACCATATAGGACTCTTTTCCTTTGCTGATAACACAGACACATGAAGACTATTCCATGATATGGAAGAAACTTCTCTTCCATGGGTGAAGAAGAGAAAAAGTTATCTTATACATACTCTTTGGTTTTTCATAATCCATTGGCTCATCTCCTAGCCACAAACACCATAGAATGTGACCACATTGAAAAATAGCCTTTAATGAGTTAATTAAGGTCCAAGGGATCAAGAGGTTTGGATTCAGTCCAATGCTAACAGTCCCCATGAGAGATTAAGACAGTTACACACAAAGAGAAGACTGTGAACACAAAGGAGAAGGAGGCTATCCACAAGTCAAGAACACAGGCAGCCCAGCCCATACCTCCACCTTGATTACAGGTCTCCAGAAATAGGTCAGGAAAATGTCTGTTTTGAAGCCATGAATACCTTAGCCCTAACAAACTCATGCACCTGACTGATGTGTTAGCTGATATGAGCAGACACAGATCACTGTAAGAGGAATTTTGCATTTATTAATGAAGGTAATCGCATATCCATCAAACAGGAGAGTTTCTGCTTAAGAGAAAATGGGACTTTCTGTGGGCCCTGAGGCAAGTGTATTCCAGCAAGGGAGCCAAGACATAAGTTGTGGTGCCTCAAAGGATTCATATGCAGGCACCCTGCAGAGAGCTGTGGTTTTCTGGAGAGAGGGATTGTAGAAGCAGTGATTTCACAATTATGTGGATACTATCTAGAAAGCAAGCCCTCCCTAAGGGACAGCTTTCCTACTTCTAGAATCTTTGCTCCAAAAGGAAGTGCATTCAGGGTTTTGAGTTACTTCCTCTGCTTCCCTTTTGGGATGCATAGTCAAGAGCTAAGAAGGAGACCAAGAAATGCTTCCCTATACCAAATCCTAATTCCAGTCCTAACCCAAATCATAACTCCAACCTTAAACCCAACACAAACAATAACCTTAACCATAATGCAAACCTCAGGGTAATCCAAAACCTACACCGGAGTAAACGTAAGTCTAAGCATAGACCTAGACCTAAAACTAACACCAACCCCAAACCTAAACCTAACCCTAGCTCCTACCCTAAGCCAACCCATAATCATAAACCAAAAGCTAGCATCAATGCAAACCTTAACCCTAATAGTAACCTAACCCCAACAATATCCTAAACCCAGCTCCCAACCTAACCCTACCACTAAACCCCTAGACACAACACCAACACCAATGCCAACCACACCACAAGCACCAATCCTAAGTCTAACATCCAACCCTGGCCTTAACCCTAACCCTACCCCAACCATAACAACTAACCCTAGTCCCAAACATAAGAATAAACCTAAAGTTAACCCTAGCTCCGAACCTAACATTAATCCGAACTCAACCATAACCCTATATCCAACACTTTAGTCAAACCTTAACCAAACTCAAATACTAAGTATAAATTTAAAACAAATTAACAAAACCAACCCAAACTCCAACCCTAGCACCAACCCTGATTAAAACCCTAAGCTCAAACCTAAAATTAGTTCCAACCATATATCTAACCCTAACTTAATCCAACCAGAGTTCCTACCTTCCAACACAAAGACTAAACCTAAATCACACATCCACAATACCAACACCAACCGAACCCCCATACCAATGACAATCTTAACCTACCCCAACCCTAACCCTAGCAACAACCCTAAACCTAACCCTAACCCTAAACCAAACACTAACCTCCAATTATAACCCTAACCATAAACCTAACCCTAACCCAAACCCTAAATTCAATACTAAACCTTCTAAACCCAAACACAATCCCAACCCTAACTTGAATCCTACCCTAACCTGTAGTTGGCTTTTATATTCTTTTGGCACTTTGATTCTTTGGGGGAACACTCCGTCCTGCTCCCAAATAAATATACACATGGAGAATTATTATTACTTATGAATGCCTTGGCCTTAGCTTGGCTTGTTTCTTGCAAGTTTTTCTTAAATTGCCCCATCTAATTTTTGCCTCTGGCCTTTTATCTTTAGCTACTTACAGACCTTTCTTCACTCTTGTTCCATGACTGGCTGTGCAGCTGGATGACTGGCCCCTGGACTCCTCCTCTTTTTGCTCCCTAATTTCTCCTCCTCTTTATTCTTTCTGTTTGCTAGACCCACCTATCCTTTCCTTGCATTGGTACTGGCCATTGAGCTCTTTATTAGACCAATTTAGGTGTTTTAGACAAGCAAAGTAATATAGCTTCGCTGAGTTAAACAAATGCAACATAAAAGAAAGCAACATATCTTTGCATTAATAAACAGATGATCCATGGCATAAACAGACATAATACATCTTAAATTAATATTCCATAACATTAACCCTAACCCTAATCCTAAACTCAACCACAGCCCCAACCCCAACAGTAACCCTGACACTTACCCTAAACCTAGCTCAAACCCTAACCCTAACTCTAACCCTAATTGCAACCCTAAACCAAATTCTAACCCTAACCCTAAATTTATTAACAATCCCTACCTCCAACCCTAACACTAACCTTCGAAGATAATCAGCTACCTCTTGGGACCATTTTGCTGCCATTTTGACAAGTTTGTAAAACATGAAGCACAAGCTCTTCTGTGTTTCTAGAAGGTTTCTAATGCTAAAGGTTAGAAGCGATGAAAGGTTTTATCAAGGGGTGTGTTCTGAACCTGGTAAGCCAAGGTACATCAAGCTGGGAGACCGTTGTGGATACAATAACACCAAAGCTATGATCAGGGGACCACACAGACTACAAGGGAAGACCCTGAAGTAGGAACGGGAAAGGGGTCTCTTATTCATCGCTTAATCACCTATCAGCAAATGTTTGTGGAGGCCCCTATGCCTCTGTACACCAGGTCTGTCTTTCACCCGGGATGGAGGGCTGAGCCCATAAATAAACAAACATTCTGGGAATTGCTGAGTGCTGTGGTGAAAGATAAAGTTAGGCAAGGAAATATAAACGAAGGGCACGGCTGCCTACCTCAAGGAAGTTCTCAGAGATGACCTTAGAACCCAGATGTGGGGCAGTGGGAGGAAGCCAAGCAGCTCTTGGGGCCAGAACATTCCAGCTGAAAGGGACACCAAGGGCAGAGGTCATGAAGTGGGAGAGGTTTCAGTCTGTTTCAGAACCAGCCAGGAGCTGAAAGCTGGGATGAGAATGAAGTAAGCAAAGGACCTGGATGTAAGAGCCTTAAAACCCATCACCATACCTCCATTGTTAAACCCATCACCATCCCTCCATTGTTAAACCTGTCACCATCCCTCCTTTGTTAAACCCATCACCATCCCTCCATTGTTAAACCCATCACCATTCCTCCATTGTTAAACCCATCACCATTCCTCCATTGTTAAACCCATCACCATTCCTCCATTGTTAAACCCATCACCATTCCTCCATTGTTAAAACCCATCACCATCCCTCCTTTCTTGCCTTCCTTTGATCGAAGCCCAAGTGCCAGGAACCAAGCATGGAAGGAGAGTGGTTGCCAGTCCCAGAAGGTCCTCCAGATGTCAAAGATTTAAGAATCAGGAAATGAAAATCTACCCCCACCACTATTCCAAGATGTAAAACTCTGTGATCCTATGAACTCTACCTGGGAGTACAACTTAAAGGGAGAAAGAATTCTTTTGGCTCATGGTTTCAGATGAAACACCCCTTAGTTTTCTTGCCCCCAGAATATCATGGTATCAGGAGCGTGTGAAAGAAAACTTTCCTTACCATGGTGGACAAGAAGCAGAGACCAAAGGAGATGGAGACCAGGCACAACCTTCCAAGTCAAGCCCCCAAGTAACCTATCTCGTCCAGCTAGGCTCCACCCTCCTGAAATTTCCACAGCCTCCTGAAATAGTGTCACTAGCTGGGACTCAGCATTCAACACTAGCACCCAGTGCAGGGATGTTCCATACTCCAACTATGACAAGGACCCTGTCTGTTACATCAGCAAGTCAAGTCCTATGTTCACATTTTTTGAGACAGCATTTCTCTATAGCTTTGGAGCCTATCCTGAAACTAGCTCTTATAGACCAGGCTGGTCTCAAACTCACAGAGATCTGCCTGCCCCTGCCTTCCAAGTGCTGGGATTAAAGGCGTGCACCACCACTGCCAGCTCCTATGTTCACATTTTACAAACACCTATGTCTACCTGCTATATCCCAGTTCCGTAGACATAGAAGGGAACAAGGCGACCCTTCTATCCCCTACTCCCTCCCCAGGGCCTCTGGGCTCTGCGCATCCCTCAGCCATATGCTGACTCTTTTTTCCTTCTCTTTGGAAAGGGCTCACAAACTCCTATTTGCCACGCCATTGGCTCTGCCGCCAGTCAGACTCCAGGGCAAGTTTGAATTCTGTTAGAGGGCCTTGCTGTATCCTGCCTTGTGGAAAAACTTTGCAGCGCCTTAGAAGGGTGGAAGGATGGGGACACTTAGATCCTGGATACTAGATAGTCTAACTTTCCACTTGACTCACGGTGCCCTGCCCAGGGAGGTTGCTGGACTCCAGCTGCCCACAGCTCAGAATGCCAGGATTCATTTGCAAGTGTAAGACGAGCAAAGAATGAAAACTCTGGCCCCATATGCAGGGAACACCCATGACAGTCGGGCTTGCCCTGAAAGAACCTGATCCCAGGATCTGGGAACAGAGGGGCTGTTAGTTCTGGAGACCTACAAAGCCAACATAAAGGGGTCACCACCAGGCAGAGAATGGACCTGGGACAAGAACAAGTGATCTGCACAAGTCACCGTGATTT